>NC_074691.1:42012589-42082589 GCF_029448725.1 Salvelinus fontinalis | reverse complement strand
AGGGAGCTGGTAGAGACATGAGAGGACAGGGAGCTGTTAGAGACATGAGAGGACAGGGAGCTGGTAGAGACATGAGAGGACAGAGAGCTGGTAGAGACATGAGAGGACAGGGAGCTGTTAGAGACAGGAGAGGACAGGGAGCTGGTAGAGACATGAGAGGACAGAGAGCTGGTAGAGACATGAGAGGACAGAGAGCTGGTAGAGACATGAGAGGACAGAGAGCTGGTAGAGACATGAGAGGACAGAGAGCTGGTAGAGACATGAGAGGACAGGGAGCTGTTAGGCACATGAGAGGACAGGGAGCTGTTAGAGACATGAGAGGACACATGAGAGGACAGAGAGCTGGTAGAGACATGAGAGGACAGGGAGATGGTAGAGACATGAGAGGACAGAGAGCTGGTAGAGACATGAAAGGACAGAGAGCTGGTAGAGACATGAGAGGACAGAGAGCTGGTAGAGACATGAGAGGACAGGGAGCTGTTAGAGACATGAGAGAACAGGGAGCTGTTAGAGACATGAGAGGACAGGGAGCTGTTAGAGACATGAGAGGACAGAGAGCTGGTAGAGACATGAGAGGACAGAGAGCTGTTAGAGAAATGAGAGGACAGGGAGCTGTTAGAGACATGAGAGAACAGGGAGCTGGTAGAGACATGAGAGGACAGAGAGCTGTTAGAGACATGAGAGGACAGGGAGCTGTTAGAGACATGAGAGGACAGAGAGCTGGTAGAGCCATGAGAGGACAGAGAGCTGGTAGAGACACGAGAGGACAGAGAGCTGGTAGAGACATGAGAGGACAGGGAGCTGTTAGAGACATGAGAGGACAGGGAGCTGTTAGAGACATGAGAGGACAGAGAGCTGTTAGAGACATGAGAGGACAGAGAGCTGTTAGAGACATGAGAGGACAGGGAGCTGTTAGAGACATGAGAGGACAGGGAGCTGGTAGAGACATGAGAGGACAGGGAGCTGGTAGAGACATGAGAGGACAGGGAGCGGTTAGAGACATGAGAGGACAGGGAGGTGGTAGAGACATGAGAGGACAGGGAGCTGGTAGAGACATGAGAGGACAGGGAGCTGGTAGAGACATGAGAGGACAGAGAGCTGGTAGAGACATGAGAGGACAGAGAGCTGGTAGAGACATGAGAGGACAGGGAGCTTGTAGAGACATGAGAGGACAGAGAGCTGGTAGAGACATGAGAGGACAGAGAGCTGGTAGAGACATGAGAGGACAGAGAGCTGGTAGAGACATGAGAGGACAGAGAGCTGGTAGAGACATGAGAGGACAGAGAGCTGGTAGAGACATGAGAGGACAGGGAGCTGTTAGGCACATGAGAGGACAGGGAGCTGTTAGAGACATGAGAGGACACATGAGAGGACAGGGAGCTGGTAGAGACATGAGAGGACAGGGAGATGGTAGAGACATGAGAGGACAGAGAGCTGGTAGAGACATGAAAGGACAGAGAGCTGGTAGAGACATGAGAGGACAGAGAGCTGTTAGAGACATGAGAGGACAGGGAGCTGTTAGAGACATGAGAGGACAGGGAGCTGGTAGAGACATGAGAGGACAGGGAGCTGGTAGAGACATGAGAGGACAGAGAGCTGTTAGAGACATGAGAGGACAGGGAGCTGTTAGAGACATGAGAGGACAGAGAGCTGGTAGAGCCATGAGAGGACAGAGAGCTGGTAGAGACATGAGAGGACAGAGAGCTGGTAGAGACATGAGAGGACAGGGAGCTGTTAGAGACATGAGAGGACAGGGAGCTGTTAGAGACATGAGAGGACAGAGACCTGTTAGAGACATGAGAGGACAGAGAGCTGTTAGAGACATGAGAGGACAGGGAGCTGTTAGAGACATGAGAGGACAGGGAGCTGGTAGAGACATGAGAGGACAGAGAGCTGGTAGAGACATTAGAGGACAGAGAGCTGGTAGAGACATGAGAGGACAGAGAGCTGGTAGAGACATGAGAGGACAGGGAGCTGGTAGAGACATGAGAGGACAGAGAGCTGGTAGAGACATGAGAGGACAGGGAGCTGGTAGAGACATGAGAGGACAGAGAGCTGGTAGAGACATGAGAGGACAGGGAGCTGGTAGAGACATGAGAGGACAGAGAGCTGGTAGAGACATGAGAGGACAGGGAGCTGGTAGAGACATGAGAGGACAGAGAGCTGGTAGAGACATGAGAGGACAGAGAGCTGGTAGAGACATGAGAGGACAGAGAGCTGGTGGAGACATGAGAGGACAGAGAGCTGGTAGAGACATGAGAGGACAGAGAGCTGGTAGAGACATGAGAGGACAGAGAGCTGGTAGAGACATGAGAGGACAGAGAGCTGGTAGAGACATGAGAGGACAGGGAGCTGTTAGAGACAGGAGAGGACAGGGAGCTGTTAGAGACATGAGAGGACAGGGAGCTGTTAGAGACATGAGAGGACAGGGAGCTGTTAGAGACATGAGAGGACAGAGAGCTGGTAGAGACATGAGAGGACAGAGAGCTGGTAGAGACATGAGAGGACAGGGAGCTGTTAGAGACAGGAGAGGACAGGGAGCTGTTAGAGACATGAGAGGACAGGGAGCTGTTAGAGACATGAGAGGACAGAGAGCTGTTAGAGACATGAGAGGACAGGGAGCTGTTAGAGACATGAGAGGACAGATTTTTGTTTTACATTTGACGAAGTTGAAGCACTTCTGACACCGTAATATATAACCCATACACATCCTAACTCCTAACCCATATACATCCTAACCCCTAACCCATATACATCCTAACCCCTAACCCATACACATCCTAACCCCTAACCCATATACATCCTAACCCCTAACCCCTAACCCATACACATCCTAACCCCTAACCCCTAACCCATACACATCCTAACCCCTAACCCCTAACCCATACACATCCTAACCCCTAACCCATACACATCCTAACCCCTAACCCCTAACCCATACACATCCTAACCCCTAACCCATACACATCCTAACCCCTAACCCATACACATCCTAACCCCTAACCCATACACATCCTAACCCCTAACCCCTAACCCATACACATCCTAACCCCTAACCCATACACATCCTAACCCCTAACCCCTAACCCATACACATCCTAACCCCTAACCCATACACATCCTAACCCCTAACCCATACACATCCTAACCCCTAACCCATACACATCCTAACCCCTAACCCCTAACCCCTAACCCATACACATCCTAACCCCTAACCCATACACATCCTAACCCCTAACCCCTAACCCATACACATCCTAACCCCTAACCCATACACATCCTAACCCCTAGCCCATACACATCCTAACCCCTAACCCATACACATCCTAACCCCTAACCCCTAACCCATACACATCCTAACCCCTAACCCATACACATCCTAACCCCTAACCCCTAACCCCTAACCCATACACATCCTAACCCCTAACCCATACACATCCTAACCCCTAACCCATACACATCCTAACCCCTAACCCATACACATCCTAACCCCTAACCCCTAACCCATACACATCCTAACCCCTAACCCATACACATCCTAACCCCTAACCCCTAACCCATACACATCCTAACCCCTAACCCATACACATCCTAACCCCTAACCCATACACATCCTAACCCCTAACCCATACACATCCTAACCCCTAACCCCTAACCCCTAACCCATACACATCCTAACCCCTAACCCATACACATCCTAACCCCTAACCCCTACCCCATACACATCCTAACCCCTAACCCATACACATCCTAACCCCTAACCCATACACATCCTAACCCCTAACCCCTACCCCATACACATCCTAACCCCTAACCCATACACATCCTAACCCCTAACCCATACACATCCTAACCCCTAACCCATACACATCCTAACCCCTAACCCCTAACCCATACACATCCTAACCCCTAACCCATACACATCCTAACCCCTAACCCCTAACCCCTAACCCATACACATCCTAACCCCTAACCCATACACATCCTAACCCCTAACCCATACACATCCTAACCCCTAACCGTAGACAGATCTGACTGAACCGCTCAGAGCCAAAGGTCTCAGCTTCAAAATGTTCCTGATCCATTTAGCGAACCCTAGTTATTGATGAAACAACGGTCCCTGCCCGGCAATAACCAGATGTATTTTGTTGGGGTCCTTCAGACTCAAGGTAGCAGAGCTCTACCTCACGGCAGTCAAGCAATGCATTCTGAGAAAATTCGTTCATAACCTTGTCTGGTTGGGCAACAACTAGACTTAATTTAAAGTGTATCAATAGATTTAATTTTTTTGTATGCCTAGCAAATTGTCAGAGACTCCAGTCACCCAAGTCATAGACTGTTTTCTCTGCTACCGCACGGGAAGCGGTACCGGAGAACCAAGTCTAGGTCCAAAAGGCTCCTTAACAGCTTCTACCCCCAAGCCATAAGACTGCGGAACAATTAATCATATGGTCACTGGACTATTACATTGACCCCCCCCCCCCCCCCCCCCCCCCTCCATTTGTTTTGTACACTGCTGCTACTCTCTGTTTATTATCCCACGCACACTGACTCTGTACCGGTACACCCTGTATATAGTCTCCACATTGACTCTGTACCGGTACCCCCTGTGTATAGCCTCCACACTGACTCTGTACCGGTACACCCTGTATATAGTCTCCACATTGACTCTGTACCGGTACCCCCTGTATATAGCCTCCACATTGACTCTGTACCGTAACACCCTGTATATAGCCTCCACATTGACTCTGTACCGTAATACCCTGTATATAGCCTCCACATTGACTCTGTACCGGTACCCCAGGTATATAGCCTCCACATTGACTCTGACCGTAACACCCTGTATATAGCCTCCACATTGACTCTGTACCGTAACACCCTGTATATAGTCTCCACATTGACTCTGTACCGGTACCCCCTGTATATAGCCTCCACATTGACTCGGTACCGGTACCCCCTGTATATAGTCTCCACATTGACTCTGTACCGTAACACCCTGTATATAGCCTCCACATTGACTCTGTACCGGTACCCCCTGTTTATAGCCTCCACATTGACTCTGTACCGGTACCCCCTGTATATAGCCTCCACATTGACTCTGTACCGGTACCCCCTGTATATAGCCTCCACATTGACTCTGTACCGGTACCCCCTGTATATAGCCTCCACATTGACTCTGTACCGGTACACCCTGTATATAGCCTCCACATTGACTCTGTACCGGTACCCCAGGTATATAGCCTCCACATTGACGCTGTACCGGTACCCCCTGTATATAGTCTCCACATTGACTCTGTACCGGTACCCCCTGTATATAGCCTCCACATTGACTCTGTACCGGTACCCCCTGTATATAGCCTCCACATTGACTCTGTACCGGTACCCCCTGTATATAGCCTCCACATTGACTCTGTACCGTAATACCCTGTATATAGTCTCCTCACTGACTCGGTACCGTAACACCCTGTATATAGCCTCCACATTGACTCTGTACCGTAACACCCTGTATATAGCCTCCACATTGACTCTGTACCAGTACCCCCTGTATATAGCCTCCACATTGACTCTGTACCGGTACCCCCTGTATATAGCCTCCACATTGACTCTGTACTGTAACACCCTGTATATAGCCTCCACATTGACTCTGTACCGGTACCCCCTGTATATAGCCTCCACATTGACTCGGTACCGGTACCCCCTGTATATAGCCTTCACACTGACTCTGTACCGGTACCCCCTGTATAGAGCCTCGTTATTATAGAGCCTAAGTTATTGTGATATTTTTAATATTTTTATTATTTATTTTATTTTATTTGGTGAATATTTTCTTCACTCTTTCTTGATCTGCATTGTGGGTTCAACATGTCCGCCGTTCACGGTGAGGTCTACACTTGTATTCGGTGCATCTGACGAATACAGTTTGATTTGATAAGTAGGGAGGTAAACAGAGGAAAGAGTCCAATGGAAGCTAGATTACACCTCCTAACTCTAACCCATACAAATCCTAACCCCTAACTCCTAACCCTTACACATCCTAACCCCTAACCCATACAAATCCTAACTAACCCATACAAATCCTAACTAACCCATACACATCCCAATCCTAACTAACCCATACAAATCCTAACTCTAACTAACCCATACAAATCCTAACTCTAACTAACCCATACAAATCCTAACCCCAAACTCTAACCCATACAAATCCTAACACCAAACTCTAACCCATACAAACACTAACCCCAAACTCTAACCCATATACATCCTAACCCCTAACTCTAACCCATACACACCCTAACCCCTAACCCATAAACATCCTAACCCCTAACCCATACACATCCTAACCCCTAACTCTAACCCATACACATCCTAACCCCTAACTCTAACCCATACACATCCTAACCCCTAACCCATACCCATCCTAACCCCTAACTCTAACCCATACACATCCTAACCCCTGACTCTAACCCATATACATCCTAACCCCTAACCCATACACATCCTAACCCCTAACTCTAACCCATACACACCCTAACCCCTAACCCATACACACACTAACCCCTAACTCTAACCCATACACATCCTAACCCCTAACTCTAACCCATACACATCCTAACCCCTAACCCATACACACACTAACCCCTAACCCCTAACCCAAACCCATCCTAACCCCTAACTCTAACCCATATGCATCCTAACCCCTAACTCTAACCTATATACATCCTAACCCCTAACCCATATGCATCCTAACCCCTAACTCTAACCCATACACATCCTAACCCCTAGCCCATAAACATCCTAACCCCTAACTCTAACCCATACACACCCTAACCCCTAACCCATACACATCCTAACCCCTAACCCATACACATCCTAACCCCTAACCCATAAATAACTAACCCCAAACTCTAACCCATACACATCCTAACCCCTAACTCTAACCCATACACATCCTATCCCCTAACTCTAACCCATATACATCCTATCCCCTAACTCTAACCCATACACATCCTAACCCCTAACTCTAACCCATACACATCCTAACCCCTAACCCATACACATCCTATCCCCTAACTCTAACCCATACACATCCTAACCCCTAACTCTAACCCATACCCATCCTAACCCCTAACCCATACACCCACTAACCCCTAACTCTAACCCACACACCCACTAACCCCTAACTCTAACCCATACACATCCTATCCCCTAACTCTAACCCATACACATCCTAAACTCTAACCCATACACATCCTAACCCCTAACTCTAACCCATACACATCCTAACCCCTAACTCTAACCCATACACATCCTATCCCCTAACTCTAACCCATACACATCCTATCCCCTAACCCCTAACCCATACACATCCTAACCCCTAACTCTAACCCATATACATCCTAACCCCTAACTCTAACCCATACACATCCTAACCCCTAACTCTAACCCATACACATCCTAACCCCTAACTCTAACCCATACCCATTCTAACCACTAACTCTTACCCATACACACACTAACCCCTAACCCATACACATCCTAACCCCTAACCCATACACATCCTAACCCCTAACTCTAACCCATACACATCCTAACCCCTAACCCATACACATCCTAACCCCTAACCAATACACATCCTAACCCCTAACCCATACACATCCTAACCCCTAACCCATACCCATCCTAACCCCTAACCCATACACCCACTAACCCCTAACTCTAACCCATACACATTCTAACCCCTAACTCTAACCCATACACATCCTAACCCCTAACCCATACACACCCTAACCCCTAACTCTAACCCATACACATCCTAACCCCTAACTCTAACCCATACACATCCTAACCCCTAACCCATACACATCCTAACCCCTAACTCTAACCCATACACATCCTAACCCCTAACTCTAACCCATATACATCCTAACCCCTAATCTATACACCCACTAACCCCTAACTCTAACCCATACACATCCTAACCCCTAACCCATACACCCACTAACCCCTAACTCTAACCCATATACATCCTAACCCCTAACTCTAACCCATACACATCCTAACCCCTAACTCTAACCCATACACATCCTAACCCCTAACTCCTAACCCATACACATCCTAACCCCTAAGTCTAACCCATATACATCCTAACCCCTAACTCTAACCCATACACATCCTAACCCCTAACCCATACACATCCTAACCCATACACATCCTAACCCCTAACTCTAACCCATACACATCCTAACCCCTAACTCTAACCCATACACATCCTAACCCCTAACCCATACACATCCTAACCCATACACATCCTAACCCCTAACTCTAACCCATACACATCCTAACCCCTAACTCTAACCCATACACATCCTAACCCCTAACCCATACACATCCTAACCCCTAACTCTAACCCATACACATCCTAACCCCTAACCCTAACCCATATACATCCTAACCCCTAACTCTAACCCACACATCCTAACCCCTAACCTTAACCCATACACACACTAACCCCTAACTCTAACCCGTATACATCCCAATCCTAACAAACCCATACAAACACTAACCCCTAACTCTAACCCATACACATCCTAACCCCTAACTCTAACCCATACACACCCTAACCCCTAACCCATACACATCCTAACCCCTAACCCATATACATCCTAACCCCTAACTCCAACCCATACACATCCTAACCCCTAACTCTAACCCATATACATCCTAACCCCTAACTCTAACCCATACACATCCTAACCCCTAACCCATACACATCCTAACTCCTAACTCTAACCCATATACATCCTAACCCCTAACTCTAACCCATACACACACTAACCCCTAACCCATACACATCCTAACCCCTAACTCTAACCCATACCAATTCTAACCCCTAACTCTAACCCATACACATCCTAACCCCTAACTCTACCCCATACCCATTCTAACCCCTAACTCTAACCCATACACATCCTAACCCCTAACTCTAACCCATACACACACTAACCCCTAACCCAAACACATCCTAACCCCTAACCCATACACATCCTAACCCCTAACTCTAACCCATACACATCCTAACCCCTAAACCATACACATCCTAACCCCTAACCAATACACATCCTAACCCCTAACCCCTAACCCCTAACCCATACACATCCTAACCCCTAACCCATACCCATCCTAACCCCTAACCCATACACCCACTAACCCCTAACTCTAACCCATACACATCCTAACCCCTAACTCTAACCCATACACATCCTAACCCCTAACCCATACACATCCTAACCCCTAACCCATACACACCCTAACCCCTAACTCTAACCCATACACATCCTAACCCCTAACTCTAACCCATACACATCCTAACCCCTAACCCATACACATCCTAACCCCTAACTCTAACCCATATACATCCTAACCTCTAATCTATACACCCACTAACCCCTAACTCTAACCCATACACATCCTAACCCCTAACCCATACACCCACTAATTTCTAACTCTAACCCATACACATCCTAACCCCTAACTCTAACCCATACACATCCTAACCCCTAACCCATACACATCCTAACCCCTAACTCTAACCCATATACATCTCAACCCCTAACTCTAACCCATACATATCCTAACCCCTAACTCTAACCCATACACATCCTAACTCCTAACCCATACACATCCTAACCCCTAAGTCTAACCCATATACATCCTAACCCCTAACTCTAACCCATACACATCCTAACCCCTAACCCATACACATCCTAACCCATACACATCCTAACCCCTAACTCTAACCCATACACATCCTAACCCCTAACTCTAACCCATACACATCCTAACCCCTAACCCATACACATCCTAACCCCTAACTCTAACCCATACACGTCCTAACCCTAACCCATATACATCCTAACCCCTAACTCTAACCCACACATCCTAACCCCTAACCTTAACCCATACACACACTAACCCCTAACTCTAACCCGTATACATCCCCATCCTAACTAACCCATACAAACACTAACCCCTAACTCTAACCCATACACATCCTAACCCCTAACTCTAACCCATACACACCCTAACCCCTAACCCATACACATCCTAACCCCTACCCCATACACATCCTAATCCCTAACTCTAACCCATATACATCCTGACCCCTAACTCTAACCCATACACATCCTAACCCCTAACTCTAACCCATACACATCCTAACCCCTAACTCTAACCCATATACATCCTAACCCCTAACTAATACACATCCTAACCCCTTACCCATACACATCCTGACCCCTAACTCTAACCCATACACATCCTAACCCCTAACCCATACACATCCTAACCCCTAACTCTAACCCATACCCATTCTAACCCCTAACTCTAAACCATATACATCCTAACCCCTAACCCCTAACCCATACACATCCTAACCCCTAACCCATACACATCCTAACCCCTAACCAATACACATCCTAACCCCTAACCCATACACATCCTAACCCCTAACCCTTACCCATCCTAACCCCTAACCCATACACCCACTAACCCCTAACTCTAACCCACACACCCACTAACCCCTAACTCTAACCCATACACATCCTAACCCCTAACCCATACACATCCTAACCCCTAACCCATACACATCCTAACCCCTAACCCATACACATCCTAACCCCTAACTCTAACCCATACACATCCTAACCCCTAACTCTAACCCATACACATCCTAACCCCTAACCGTAGACAGATCTGACTGAGATTAGGGGTTAGGATGTATTCCTAACCCCTAACCCATACACATCCTAACCCCTAACTCTAACCCATATACATGCTAACCCCTAACCCATACACATCCTAACCCCTAACTCTAACCCATACACATCCTAACCCCTAACTCTAACCCATATACATCCTAACCCCTAACCCATACCCATCCTAACCCCTAACCCATACACATCCTAACCCCTAACTCTAACCCATACACATCCTAACCCCTAACTCTAACCCATACACATCCTAACCCCTAACTCTAACCCATATACATCCTAACCCCTAACCCATAGACATCCTAACCCCTAACTCTAACCCATATACATCCTAACCCATAACCCATACACATCCTAACCCCTAACCCATACACATCCTAACCCCTAACCCATACCCATCCTAACCCCTAACCCATACACATCCTAACCCCTAACTCTAACCCATATACATCCTAACCCCTAACCCATACCCATCCTAACTCCTAACCCATACACACACTAACCCCTAACTCTAACCCAAACACACACTAACCCCTAACTCTAACCCAAACACACACTAACCCCTAACTCTAACCCATACACATCCTAACCCCTAACTCTAACCCATACACATCCTAACCCCTAACTCCTAACCCATACACACACTAACCCCTAACTCTAACCCAAACACACACTAACCCCTAACTCCTAACCCATACACATCCTATCCCCTAACTCTAACCCATACACAATTTGCAGACATAGAAGACCAATCCTGCTCCCACTAATGTACTCTAATACATTCAATGTATTTGTTTGGTTAGGCTGCTTTCTCAATGTAAAGTAACTGTATATTTTAATAACAGAGAATACAATTATGGACCGTTTACTGAGCCTTGAGTTACACAGTGAAGCTATAGCCTCGCTCTGCTACGGTGATGCTCAGTAATGTCCTGAATGCTAGTATTGTGTCTTGGAGGGTTGAATGCATGGGGTGTATCTGTGTAGCTTGGCAGCAGTGTTCTCAGTGAACGTCCTGTAATGGATAGTAACCATTACAGGATAAGGACATAGCCTAGATGTTCCAGAACACTCTCTGTGTGTGGATGTGTCTCTCTCTATTTGTCTCTCTCTCTCTCTCTCTCTCTCTCTCTCTCTCTCTCTCTCTCTCTCTCTCTCTCTCTCTCTCTCTCTCTCTGTGTGTGGATGTGTCTCTCTCTATTTGTGTGTATGTGTGTGTCTCTCTCTCTCTCTCTGTGTGTGTGTGTGTGTGTGTGTGTGTGTACATGCATGGTCACAGACATCGACATCAATAGTTGTTGCCAGACCATCCAGCCCTTTCATAACAGCCAATCATATAATAGAAATAACAGTCACAGAATAAGCCACAGCACTCTCTTAAGAGTTTGGATCACTCTCCTACTTTCTCTCTCTCTCCCCCCTCTCTCCCCGCTGGACCTGGTCCATCCAGTAGGTTGTTGGGTTCAACCCTGGACCTGGTCCATCCAGTAGGTTGTTGGGTTCAACCCTGGACCTGGTCCATCCAGTAGGTTGTTGGGTTCAACCCTGGACCTGGTCTATCCAGTAGGTTGTTGGGTTCAACCCTGGACCTGGACCTGGTCCATCCAGTAGGTTGTTGGGTCCAACCCTGGACCTGGACCTGGTCCATCCAGTAGGTTGTTGGGTCCAACCCTGGACCTGGACCTGGTCCATCCAGTAGGTTGTTGGGTTCAACCCTGGACCTGGTCCATCCAGTAGGTTGTTGGGTCCAACCCTGGACCTGGTCCATCCAGTAGGTTGTTGGGTTCAACCCTGGACCTGGACCTGGTCCATCCAGTAGGTTGTTGGGTCCAACCCTGGACCTGGTCCATCCAGTAGGTTGTTGGGTCCAACCCTGGACCTGGTCCATCCAGTAGGTTGTTGGGTCCAACCCTGGACCTGGTCCATCCAGTAGGTTGTTGGGTTCAACCCTGGACCTGGTCCATCCAGTAGGTTGTTGGGTCCAACCCTGGACCTGGACCTGGTCCATCCAGTAGGTTGTTGGGTCCAACCCTGGACCTGGTCCATCCAGTAGGTTGATGGGTTCAACCCTGGACCTGGTCCATCCAGTAGGTTGTTGGGTCCAACCCTGGACCTGGTCCATCCAGTAGGTTGTTGGGTTCAACCCTGGACCTGGTCTATCCAGTAGGTTGTTGGGTTCAACCCTGGACCTGGACCTGGTCCATCCAGTAGGTTGTTGGGTCCAACCCTGGACCTGGACCTGGTCCATCCAGTAGGTTGTTGGGTCCAACCCTGGACCTGGACCTGGTCCATCCAGTAGGTTGTTGGGTTCAACCCTGGACCTGGTCCATCCAGTAGGTTGTTGGGTCCAACCCTGGACCTGGTCCATCCAGTAGGTTGTTGGGTTCAACCCTGGACCTGGACCTGGTCCATCCAGTAGGTTGTTGGGTCCAACCCTGGACCTGGTCCATCCAGTAGGTTGTTGGGTCCAACCCTGGACCTGGTCCATCCAGTAGGTTGTTGGGTCCAACCCTGGACCTGGTCCATCCAGTAGGTTGTTGGGTTCAACCCTGGACCTGGTCCATCCAGTAGGTTGTTGGGTCCAACCCTGGACCTGGACCTGGTCCATCCAGTAGGTTGTTGGGTCCAACCCTGGACCTGGTCCATCCAGTAGGTTGTTGGGTCCAACCCTGGACCTGGTCCATCCAGTAGGTTGATGGGTTCAACCCTGGACCTGGTCCATCCAGTAGGTTGTTGGGTCCAACCCTGGACCTGGTCCATCCAGTAGGTTGTTGGGTCCAACCCTGGACCTGGACCTGGTCCATCCAGTAGGTTGTTGGGTTCAACCCTGGACCTGGTCCATCCAGTAGGTTGTTGGGTTCAACCCTGGACCTGGACCTGGTCCATCCAGTAGGTTGTTGGGTCCAACCCTGGACCTGGACCTGGTCCATCCAGTAGGTTGTTGGGTCCAACCCTGGTCCATCCAGTAGGTTGTTGTGTTCAACCCTGGACCTGGTCCATCCGGTAGGTTGTTGGGTTCAACTCTGGACCTGGTCCATCCAGTAGGTTGTTGGGTTCAACCCTGGACCTGGTCCATCCAGTAGGTTGTTGGGTCCAACCCTGGACCTGGTCCATCCAGTAGGTTGTTGGGTTCAACCCTGGACCTGGTCCATCCAGTAGGTTGTTGGGTCCAACCCTGGACCTGGTCCATCCAGTAGGTTGTTGGGTTCAACCCTGGACCTGGTCCATCCAGTAGGTTGTTGGGTATGGTTGATGGGTGAGATCGGTGAGAAAAAGTTATTCTCACCCATCTACACACAGTATTTCATAATTACAAAGTGAAAACATGTCTTTAGAAATGTTAGCAAATTCATTGAAAATATCTAATTTACATAAGTGTTCACTCCCCTGAGTCAATACATGTTAGAATCACTTTTGGCAGCGTTTACAGCTGTGAGTCTTTCTGGGTGAGTCTCTAAGAGCTGTGAGTCTTTCTGGGTAAGTCTCTAAGAGCTGTGAGTCTTTCTGGGTAAGTCTCTAAGAGTGATTACAGCTGTGAGTCTTTCTGGGTGAGTCTCTAAGAGCTGTGAGTCTTTCTGGGTAAGTCTCTAAGAGCTGTGAGTCTTTCTGGGTAAGTCTCTAAGAGTGATTACAGCTGTGAGTCTTTCTGGGTAAGGCTCTAAGAGCTGTGAGTCTTTCTGGGTAAGGCTCTAAGAGCTCTGAGTCTTTCTGGGTAAGTCTCTAAGAGCTGTGAGTCTTTCTGGGTCTCTAAGAGCTGTGAGTCTTTCTGGGTAAGTCTCTAAGAGCTCTGAGTCTTTCTAGGTAAGGCTCTAAGAGCTGTGAGTCTTTCCAGGTAAGTCTCTAAGAGCTGTGAGTCTTTTTGGGTAAGTCTCTAAGAGCTGTGAGTCTTTCTGGGTAAGTCTCTAAGAGGGATTACAGCTGTGAGTCTTTCTGGGTAAGTCTCTAAGAGCTGTGAGTCTTTCTGGGTTTCTAAGAGCTGTGAGTCTTTCTGGGTTTCTAAGAGCTGTGAGTCTTTCTGGGTCTCTAAGAGCTGTGAGTCTTTCTGGGTCTCTAAGAGCTGTGAGTCTTTCTGGGTCTCTAAGAGCTGTGAGTCTTTCTGGGTCTCTAAGAGCTGTGAGTCTTTCTGGGTCTCTAAGAGCTGTGAGTCTTCCTGGGTAAGTCTCTAAGAGCTGTGAGTCTTTCTGGGTCTCTAAGAGCTTGTGAGTCTTTCTGGGTAAGTCTCTAAGAGCTGTGAGTCTTTCTGGGTAAGTCTCTAAGAGCTGTGAGTCTTTCCAGGTAAGTCTCTAAGAGCTGTGAGTCTTTCTGAGTGAGTCTCTAAGAGCTGTGAGTCTTTCTGGGTAAGTCTCTAAGAGCTGTGAGTCTTTCTGGGTAAGTCTCTAAGAGCTGTGAGTCTTTCCAGGTAAGTCTCTAAGAGCTGGGAGTCTTTCTGGGTGAGTCTCTAAGAGCTGTGAGTCTTTCTGGGTAAGTCTCTAAGCTGGTCTGCCTGGTCTAATTGGTCTGCTTGGCCTGCCTGGTCTGCTTGGTCTGCCTGGTCTGCTTGGTCTGCCTGGTCTGCTTGGTCTGCCTGGTCTGCTTGGCCTGCCTGGTCTGATTGGTCTGCCTGGTCTGCCTGGTCTGCTTGGTCTGCCTGGTCTGCCTGGTCTGCCTGGTCTGCTTGGTCTGCTTGGTCTGCTTGGTCTGCTTGGTCTGCTTGGTCTGCCTGGTCTGCCTGGTCTGCTTGGTCTGCTTTGTCTGGCTGGTCTGCCTGGTCTGCTTGGTCTGCCTGTTCTGCCTGGTCTGCTTGGTCTGCCTGGTCTGCTTGGTCTGCCTGGTCTGCTTGGTCTGCCTGGTCTGCTTGGCCTGCTTGGTCTGCCTGGTCTGCCTGTTCTGCTTTGTCTGACTGGTCTGCTTGGTCTGCCTGGTCTGCCTGGTCTGCTTGGTCTGCCTGGTCTGCTTTGTCTGCCTGGTCTGCTTGGTCTGCTTGGTCTGCCTGGTCTGCTTGGTCTGCTTGGTCTGCTTGGTCTGCCTGGTCTGCTTGGTCTGCTTGGTCTGCCTGGTTTGCCTGGTCTGCCTGGTCTGCTTGGTCTGCCTGGTCTGCCTGGTCTCTCTGGTCTGCTTGGTCTGCTTGGTCTGCCTGGTCTGCCTGGTCTGCCTGGTCTGCTTGGTCTGCTTGGTCTGCTTGGTCTGCCTGGTCTGCTTGGTCTGCTTGGTCTGCCTGGTTTGCCTGGTCTGCCTGGTCTGCTTTGTCTGCCTGGTCTGCTTGGTCTGCCTGGTCTGCCTGGTCTGCCTGGTCTAATTGGTCTGCCTGGTCTGCCTGGTCTGCTTGGTCTGCCTGGTCTGCCTGGTCTGCCTGGTCTGCCTGGTCTGCCTGGTCTAATTGGTCTGCCTGGTCTGCCTGGTCTGCCTGGTCTGCTTTGTCTGCCTGGTCTGCTTGGTCTGCCTGGTCTGCCTGGTCTGCCTGGTCTGCCTGGTCTAATTGGTCTGCCTGGTCTGCCTGTTCTAATTGGTCTGCCTGGTCTGCCTGGTCTGCCTGGTCTGCCTGGTCTGCCTGGTCTAATTGGTCTGCCTGGTCTGCCTGGTCTGCCTGGTCTAATTGGTCTGCTTGGTCTGCCTGGTCTGCCTGTTCTGCTTGGTCTGCTTGGTCTGCCTGGTGTGCCTGGTCTGCCTGGTCTGCCTGGTCTAATTGGTCTGCCTGGTCTGCCTGGTGTGCCTGGTCTGCTTGGTCTGCCTGGTCTGCTTGGTCTGCTTGGTCTGCCTGGTCTGCTTGGTCTGCCTGGTCTGCTTGGTCGGCCTGTTCTTCTTGGTCTGCCTTGTCTGCCTGGTCTGCTTGGTCTGCTTTATCTGCCTGGTCTGCTTGGTCTGCTTGGTCTGCTTGGTCTGCCTGGTCTGCTTGGTCTGCCTGGTATGCTTGGTCTGCTTTGTCTGCCTGGTCTGCTTGGTCTGCCTGGTCTGCTTGGTCTGCCTGGTCTGCCTGGTCTGCTTGGTCTGCCTGGTCTGCCTGGTCTGCTTTGTCTGCCTGGTCTGCTTGGTCTGCCTGGTCTGCCTGGTCTAATTGGTCTGCTTGGTCTGCCTGGTCTGCATGGTCTGCCTGGTCTAATTGGTCTGCCTGTTCTTCTTGGTCTGCCTGGTCTACCTGGTCTAATTGGTCTGCCTGGTCTGCCTGGTCTGCTTTATCTGCTTGGTCTGCCTGGTCTGCTTTGTCTGCCTGGTCTGCCTGGTCTGCTTGGTCGGCCTGGTCTGCTTGGTCTGCCTGGTCTGCTTGGTCTGCCTGGTCTGCTTTGTCTGCCTGGTCTGCCTGGTCTGCTTGGTCTGTCTGGTCTGCCTGGTCTGCCTGGTCTGCCTGGTCTGCTTTGTCTGCCTGGTCTGCCTGGTCTGCTTGGTCTGCCTGGTCTGCCTGGTCTGCTTGGTCTGCCTGGTCTGCCTGGTCTGCTTTGTCTGCCTGGTCTGCTTGGTCTGCCTGGTCTGCCTGGTCTAATTGGTCTGTCTGGTCTGCCTGGTCTGCTTGGTCTGCCTGGTCTGCCTGGTCTAATTGCTCTGCCAGTTCTCCTTGGTCTGCCTGGTCTGCCTGGTCTGCTTTGTCTGCATGGTCTGCTTTATCTGCCTGGTCTGCCTGGTCTGCCTGGTCTGCTTGGTCTGTCTGGTCTGCCTGGTCTGCCTGGTCTGCCTGGTCTGCTTTGTCTGCTTGGTCTGCCTGGTCTGCCTGGTCTGCCTGGTCTGCTTGGTCTGCCTGGTATGCTTGGTCTGCTTGGTCTGCCTGGTCTGCCTGGTCTGCTTGTTTTTCCTGTTCTGCTTGGTCTGCCTGGTCTGCTTGGTCTGCCTGGTCTTCCTGGTCTGCCTGGTCTGCCTGGTCTGCTTGGTCTGCCTGGTCTGCCTGGTCTGCCTGGTCTGCTTGGTCTGCTTTGTCTGCCTGGTCTGCTTGGTCTGCTTGTTCTTCCTGTTCTGCTTGGTCTGCTTGGTCTGCTTGGTCTGCCTGGTCTGTCTGGTCTGCTTGGTCTGCCTGGTCTGCCTGGTCTGCTTTGTCTGCCTGGTCTGCTTGGTCTGCCTGGTCTAATCGGTCTGTCTGGTCTGCCTGGTCTGCTTGGTCTGCCTGGTCTAATTGGTCTGCCTGGTCTGCCTGGTCTGCCTGTTCTGCTTGGTCTGCTTTGTCTGCATGGTGTGCCTGGTCTGCTTGGTCTGCTTGGTCTGCCTGGTCTGCCTGGTCTGCTTGGTCTGCTTGGTCTGCCTGGTCTGCCTGGTCTGCCTGGTCTGCCTGATCTGCCTGGTCTGCTTGGTCTTCCTGGTCTGCTTGGTCTGCCTGGTCTGCCTGGTCTGCTTGGTCTGCCTGGTCTGCCTGGTCTGCTTGGTCTGCCTGATCTGCCTGGTCTGCTTGGTCTGCCTGGTCTGCCTGGTCTAATTGGTCTGCCTGGTCTGCTTGGTCTTTTTAGTCTTTCTGGTCTGCTTGGTCTGCCTGGTCTGCCTGGTCTACCTGGTCTGCTTGGTCTGCCTGGTCTGCTTGGTCTGCTTGATCTGCCTAGTCTGCCTGGTCTGCCTGGTCTGCCTGGTCTGCCTGGTCTAATTGGTCTAATTGGTCTGCCTGGTCTGCCTGGTCTAATTGGTCTGCTTGGTCTGCCTGGTCTGCCTGTTCTGCTTGTTCTGCTTGGTCTGCCTGGTGTGCCTGGTCTGCCTGGTCTGCCTGGTCTAATTGGTCTGCCTGGTCTGCCTGGTGTGCCTGGTCTGCTTGGTCTGCCTGGTCTGCTTGGTCTGCTTGGTCTGCCTGGTCTGCTTGGTCTGCTTGGTCTGCTTGGTCTGCCTGGTCTGCTTGGTCTGCCTTGTATGCTTGGTCTGCTTTGTCTGCCTGGTCTGCTTGGTCTGCCTGGTCTGCTTGGTCTGCCTGGTCTGCCTGGTCTGCTTGGTCTGCCTGGTCTGCCTGGTCTGCTTTGTCTGCCTGGTCTGCTTGGTCTGCCTGGTCTGCCTGGTCTAATTGGTCTGCCTGGTCTGCCTGGTCTGCTTGGTCTGCCTGGTCTGCATGGTCTGCCTGGTCTAATTGGTCTGCCTGTTCTTCTTGGTCTGCCTGGTCTACCTGGTCTAATTGGTCTGCCTGGTCTGCCTGGTCTGCTTTATCTGCTTGGTCTGCCTGGTCTGCTTTGTCTGCCTGGTCTGCCTGGTCTGCTTGGTCGGCCTGGTCTGCTTGGTCTGCCTGGTCTGCTTGGTCTGCCTGGTCTGCTTTGTCTGCCTGGTCTGCCTGGTCTGCTTGGTCTGTCTGGTCTGCCTGGTCTGCCTGGTCTGCCTGGTCTGCCTGGTCTGCTTGGTCTGCCTGGTCTGCCTGGTCTGCTTGGTCTGCCTGGTCTGCCTGGTCTGCTTTGTCTGCCTGGTCTGCTTGGTCTGCCTGGTCTGCCTGGTCTAATTGGTCTGTCTGGTCTGCCTGGTCTGCTTGGTCTGCCTGGTCTGCCTGGTCTAATTGCTCTTCCAGTTCTCCTTGGTCTGCCTGGTCTGCCTGGTCTGCTTTGTCTGCATGGTCTGCTTTATCTGCCTGGTCTGCCTGGTCTGCCTGGTCTGCTTGGTCTGTCTGGTCTGCCTGGTCTGCTTTGTCTGCTTGGTCTGCCTGGTCTGCCTGGTCTGCCTGGTATGCTTGGTCTGCTTGGTCTGCCTGGTCTGCCTGGTCTGCTTGTTCTTCCTGTTCTGCTTGGTCTGCCTGGTCTGCTTGGTCTGCCTGGTCTTCCTGGTCTGCCTGGTCTGCCTGGTCTGCTTGGTCTGCCTGGTCTGCCTGGTCTGCCTGGTCTGCTTGGTCTGCTTTGTCTGCCTGGTCTGCTTGGTCTGCTTGTTCTTCCTGTTCTGCTTGGTCTGCTTGGTCTGCTTGGTCTGCCTGGTCTGCCTGGTCTGCTTGGTCTGTCTGGTCTGCTTGGTCTGCCTGGTCTGCCTGGTCTGCTTTGTCTGCCTGGTCTGCTTGGTCTGCCTCGTCTAATTGGTCTGTCTGGTCTGCCTGGTCTGCTTGGTCTGCCTGGTCTAATTGGTCTGCCTGGTCTGCCTGGTCTGCCTGTTCTGCTTGGTCTGCTTTGTCTGCATGGTGTGCCTGGTCTGCTTGGTCTGCTTGGTCTGCCTGGTCTGCCTGGTCTGCTTGGTCTGCTTGGTCTGCCTGGTCTGCCTGGTCTGCCTGGTCTGCCTGATCTGCCTGGTCTGCTTGGTCTTCCTGGTCTGCTTGGTCTGCCTGGTCTGCCTGGTCTGCTTGGTCTGCCTGGTCTGCCTGGTCTGCTTGGTCTGCCTGATCTGCCTGGTCTGCTTGGTCTGCCTGGTCTGCCTGGTCTAATTGGTCTGCCTGGTCTGCTTGGTCTTTTTAGTCTTTCTGGTCTGCTTGGTCTGCCTGATCTGCCTGGTCTGCTTGGTCTTCCTGGTCTGCTTGGTCTGCCTGGTCTGCTTGGTCTGCTTGATCTGCCTAGTCTGCCTGGTCTGCCTGGTCTGCCTGGTCTGCCTGGTCTGCTTTGTCTGCCTGGTCTGCCTGGTCTGCTTGGTCTGCCTGGTCTGCTTTATCTGCCTGGTCTGCCTGGTCTGCTTTGTCTGCTTGGTCTGCCTGGTCTGCTTTATCTGCCTGGTCTGCCTGGTCTGCTTGGTCTGCTTGGTCTGCCTGGTCAGCCTGGTCTGCCTGGTCTGCTTGGTCTGCCTGGTCTGCCTGGTCTAATTGGTCTGCCTGGTCTGCCTGGTCTGCTTGGTCTGCCTGGTCTGCCTGGTCTGCCTGGTCTAATTGGTCTGCTTGGTCTTTTTGGTCTGCCTGGTCTGCTTGGTCTGCCTGGTCTAATTGGTCTGCTTGGTCTGCCTGGTCTGCTTGGTCTGCTTGATCTGTCTGGTTCTGCCTGGTCTGCTTTGTTTGCATGGTCTGCCTGGTCTAATTGGTCTGCCTGTTCTTCTTGGTCTGCCTGGTCTACCTGGTCTAATTGGTCTGCCTGGTCTGCCTGGTCTGCTTTATCTGCTTGGTCTGCCTGGTCTGCTTTGTCTGCCTGGTCTGCCTGGTCTGCTTGGTCGGCCTGGTCTGCTTGGTCTGCCTGGTCTGCTTGGTCTGCCTGGTCTGCCTGGTCTGCTTGGTCTGTCTGGTCTGCCTGGTCTGCCTGGTCTGCCTGGTCTGCTTTGTCTGCCTGGTCTGCCTGGTCTGCCTGGTCTGCTTGGTCTGCCTGGTCTGCCTGGTCTGCTTGGTCTGCCTGATCTGCCTGGTCTGCTTGGTCTGCCTGGTCTGCCTGGTCTAATTGATCTGCCTGGTCTGCTTGGTCTTTTTAGTCTTTCTGGTCTGCTTGGTCTGCCTGGTCTGCCTGGTCTTCCTGGTCTGCTTGGTCTGCCTGGTCTGCTTGGTCTGCTTGATCTGCCTGGTCTGCCTGGTCTGCCTGGTCTGCCTGGTCTGCCTGGTCTGCCTGGTCTGCCTGGTCTGCTTTGTCTGCCTGGTCTGCCTGGTCTGCTTGGTCTGCCTGGTCTGCTTTATCTGCCTGGTCTGCCTGGTCTGCTTGGTCTGCTTGGTCTGCCTGGTCTGCCTGGTCTGCTTTATCTGCCTGGTCTGCCTGGTCTGCTTGGTCTGCTTGGTCTGCCTGGTCAGCCTGGTCTGCCTGGTCTGCTTGGTCTGCCTGGTCTGCCTGGTCTAATTGGTCTGCCTGGTCTGCCTGCTCTGCCTGGTCTGCCTGGTCTAATTGGTCTGCTTGGTCTTTTTGGTCTGCCTGGTCTGCTTGGTCTGCCTGGTCTGCCTGGTCTTCCTGGTCTGCTTGGTCTGCCTGGTCTGCTTGGTCTGCTTGATCTGTCTGGTCTGCCTGGTCTGCTTTGTCTGGCTGGTCTGCCTGGTCTGCTTGGTCTGCCTGGTCTGCCTGGTCTGCCTGGTCTGCCTGGTCTGCCTGGTCGGCCTGATCTGCCTGGTCTGCTTGGTCTGCCTGGTCTGCCTGGTCTAATTGGTCTGCCTGGTCTGCCTGGTCTACTTTGCTAAGCCCGTAAGTCTACCGATGTTGCGCCTCTGGGTTTAGAAACGGTGACAAATCAGCCTATCGCTGGCCCAGATTCACACACCGAGGCAAGAAAGGTTGATCAAATAGGAATGAAGGCAGGATCTGCATTGAATAGCAATGGGGAGTGGGCATTAATTTCCTTGTTCCCGCTTTGTTCAAATTGATTGGCTGCTAGTCTGTGAATCTGTGCATGACACCTGGGGCTTCGAGATTTAGCTGATATGAAAATGTCCTTTTCCTGAACATGAGTCGCACAATGTGCTGTTCCAAGTTGTCCAATTAGGATTTGTAAGGTCATGAAAAGTCATGGAAATGTGTGTTATTGTAATTCATAAAGGCACACTTTAAAATACTATCAACCACATCAAAAATGACGTATCAGCAATTATAGGAATGACCCTTCAGTGCATTTCTGTGTGTGCTGGGTGAGTGTCAGTGGGAGTGGGCCAGTGGGAGTGGGCCGTTGGTGGTGGGCCGTTCGGAGTGGGCCGTTGGGAGTAGGCCAGTGGGAGTGGGCCGTTGGGAGTAGGCCAGTGGGAGTGGGCCGTTGGGAGTGGGCCGGTGGGAGTGGGCCGTTGGGAGTGGGCCGTTGGGAGTGGGCCGTTGGGAGTGGGCCGTTGGGAGTGGGCCGTTGGGAGTGGGCCAGTGGGAGTGGGCCGTTGGTGGTGGGCCAGTGGGAGTGGGCCGTTGGTGGTGGGCCAGTGGGAGTGGGCCGTTGGTAGTGGGCCAGTGGGAGTGGGCCGTTGGTAGTGGGCCAGTGGGAGTGGGCCGTTGGGAGTGGGCCGTTGGCAGTGGTCCAGTGGCAGTGGGCCGTTGGGAGTGGGCCAGTGGCAGTGGTCCAGTGGCAGTGGGCCAGTGTAAGTGGGCCGTTGGGAGTGGGCCGTTGGGAGTGGGCCGGTGGCAGTGGGCCGATGGTAGTGGGCCGTTGGGAGTGGGTCGGTGGGAGTGGGCCGTTGGGAGTGGGCCAGTGGGAGTGGGCCGCTGGGAGTGGGCCAGTGGGAGTGGGCCGTTGGGAGTGGGCCGTTGGGAGTGGGCCAGTGGGAGTGGGCCGTTGGAAGTGGGCCAGTGGGAGTGGGCCAGTGGGAGTGGGCCGTTGGTAGTGGGCCAGTGGGAGTGGGCCTTTGGGAGTGGGCCAGTGGGATTGGGCCGTTGGGATTGGGCCGTTGGGAGTGGGCCGTTGGTAGTGGGCCGTTGGGAGTGGGCCAGTGGGAGTGGGCCGTTGGTAGTGGGCCAGTTGGAGTGGACCGTTGGGAGTGGGCCGTTGGGAGTGGGCCAGTGGGAGTGGGCCGTTGGTAGTGGGCCGTTGGGAGTGGGCCAGTGGGAGTGGGCCGTTGGGAGTGGGCCAGTGGGAGTTGGCCGTTGGGAGTTGGCCGTTGGGAGTGGGCCAGTGGGAGTGGGCCGTTGGGAGTGGGCCAGTGGGAGTGGGCCGTTGGGAGTGGGCCGTTGACAGTGGGCCTTTGGCAGTGGGCCAGTGGGAGTGAGCCAGTGGGAGTGGGCCAGTGGGAGTGGGCCGTTGGGAGTGGTTCAGTGGGAGTGGGCCGTTGGGAGTGGTTCAGTGGGAGTGGGCCGTTGGGAGTGGGCCAGTGGGAGTGGACCGTTTGTTGTTGGCCAGTGGGAGTGTGCCGTTGGTAGTGGGCCATTGGTAGTGGGCAAGTGGGAGTGGGCCAGTGGGAGTGGGCCGTTGGGAGTAGGCCGTTGGTAGTGGGCCAGTGGGAGTGTGCCAGTGGGAGTGGGCAAGTGGGAGTGGGCCAGTGGGAGTGGGCCGTTGGGAGTAGGCCAGTGGGAGTGGGCCGTTGGTAGTGGGCCGTTGGGAGTGGGCCGTTGGGAGTGGGCCAGTGGGAGTGGGCCGTTGGTAGTGGGCCGTTGGGAGTGGGCCAGTGGGAGTGGGCCAGTGGGAGTGGGCCAGTGGGAGTGGGCCAGTGGGAGTGGGCCAGTGGGAGTGGGCCGTTGGCAGTGGGCCGTTGGGAGTGGGCCAGTGGGAGTGGGCCAGTGGGAGTGGGCCGTTGGTAGTGGGCCAGTGGGAGTGGGCCGTTGGCAGTGGGCCGTTGGAAGTAGGCCAGTGGGAGTGGGCCGTTGGTGGTGGGCCAGTGGCAGTGGGCCGTTGGTAGTGGGCCGTTGGTAGTGGGCCGTTGGTAATGGGCCAGTGGCAGTGGGCCGTTGGGAGTGGGCCAGTGGGAGTGGGCCGTTGGGAGTGGGCCAGTGGGAGTGGGCCGTTGGGAGTGGGCCGTTGGGAGTGGGCCGTTGGCAGTGGGCCGTTGGTAGTGGGCCAGTGGGAGTGGGCCGTTGGTAGTGGGCCAGTGGGAGTGGGCCGTTGGTAGTGGGCCAGTGGGAGTGGGCCGTTGGGAGTGGGCCAGTGGGAGTGGGCCGTTGGGAGTGGGCCGTTGGCAGTGGGCCGTTGGTAGTGGGCCAGTGGGAGTGTGCCAGTGGGAGTGGGCCGTTGGGAGTAGGTCGTTGGGATTGGGCCAGTGGGAGTGGGCTGTTGGTAGTGGGCCAGTGGGAGTGGGCCGTTGGTAGTGGGCCAGTGGTAGTGGGCCGTTGGGAGTGGGCCAGTGGGAGTGGGCCGTTGGGAGTGGGCCGTTGGGAGTGAGCCGTTGGGAGTGGGCCAGTGGGAGTGAGCTGTTGGGAGTGGGCCAGTGGGAGTGGGCCGTTGGTAGTGGGCCAGTGGGAGTGGGCCGCTGGGAGTGGGCCAGTGGGAGTGGGCCGTTGGTAGTGGGCCGTTGGTAGTGGGCCAGTGGGAGTGGGCCGTTTGGAGTGGGCCAGTGGGAGTGGGCCGTTGGGAGTGGGCCAGTGGGAGTGGGCCGTTGGGAGTGGGCCGTTGGGAGTGGGCCGTTGGCAGTGGGCCGTTGGTAGTGGGCCAGTGGGAGTGGGCCGTTGGGAGTGGGCCAGTGGGAGTGGGCCGTTGGTAGTGGGCCAGTGGGAGTGGGCCGTTGGGAGTGGGCCAGTGGGAGTGGGCCGTTGGGAGTGGGCCAGTGGGAGTGGGCCGTTGGGAATGGGCCAGTGGGAGTGGGCCGTTGGGAGTGGGCCAGTGGGAGTGGGCCGTTGGCAGTGGGCCGTTGGCAGTGGGCCAGTGGGAGTGGGCCAGTGGGAGTGGGCCAGTGGGAGTGGGCCGTTGGTATTGGGCCAGTGGGAGTGGGCCGTTGGGAGTGGTTCAGTGGGACTGGGCCGTTGGGAGTGGTTCAGTGGGACTGGGCCGTTGGGAGTGGGCCAGTGGGAGTGGACCGTTTGTTGTTGGCCAGTGGGAGTGTGCCGTTGGTAGTGGGCCATTGGTAGTGGGCAAGTGGGAGTGGGCCAGTGGGAGTGGGCCGTTGGGAGTAGGCCGTTGGTAGTGGGCCAGTGGGAGTGTGCCAGTGGGAGTGTGCCAGTGGGAGTGGGCAAGTGGGAGTGGGCCGTTGGGAGTAGGCCAGTGGGAGTGGGCCGTTGGTAGTGGGCCGTTGGGAGTGGGCCGTTGGGAGTGGGCCAGTGGGAGTGGGCCGTTGGTAGTGGGCCGTTGGGAGTGGGTCAGTGGGAGTGGGCCAGTGGGAGTGGGCCAGTGGGAGTGGGCCAGTGGGAGTGGGCCGTTGGTAGTGGGCCAGTGGGAGTGGGCCATTGGTAGTGGGCCGTTGGAAGTAGGCCAGTGGGAGTGGGCCGTTGGGAGTGGGCCGTTGTTAGTGGGCCGTTGGTAGTGGGCGGTTGGTAATGGGCCAGTGGCAGTGGGCCGTTGGGAGTGGGCCAGTGGGATTGGGCCGTTGGGAGTGGGCCAGTGGGAGTGGGCCGTTGGGAGTGGGCCGTTGGGAGTGGGCCGTTGGCAGTGGGCCGTTGGTAGTGGGCCAGTGGGAGTGGGCCGTTGGTAGTGGGCCAGTGGGAGTGGGCCGTTGGTAGTGGGCCAGTGGGAGTGGGCCGTTGGGAGTGGGCCAGTGGGAGTGGGCCGTTGGGAGTGGGCCGTTGGGAGTGGGCCGTTGGTAGTGGGCCAGTGGTAGTGGGCCGTTGGGAGTGGGCCAGTGGGAGTGGGCCGTTGGGAGTGGGCCGTTGGGAGTGAGCTGTTGGGAGTGGGCCAGTGGGAGTGAGCTGTTGGGAGTGGGCCAGTGGGAGTGTGCTGTTGGGAGTGGGCCAGTGGGAGTGGGCCGTTGGGAGTGGGCCAGTGGGAGTGGGCCGTTGGTAGTGGTCCGTTGGTAGTGGGCCAGTGGGAGTGGGCCGTTTGGAGTTGGCCAGTGGGAGTGGGCCGTTGGGAGTGGGCCAGTGGGAGTGGGCCGTTGGGAGTGGGCCGTTGGGAGTGGGCCGTTGGCAGTGGGCCGTTGGTAGTGGGCCAGTGGGAGTGGGCCGTTGGTAGTGGGCCAGTGGGAGTGGGCCGTTGGTAGTGGGCCAGTGGGAGTGGGCCGTTGGGAGTGGGCCAATGGGAGTGGGCCGTTGGGAGTGGGCCGTTGGCAGTGGGCCGTTGGTAGTGGGCCAGTGGGAGTGTGCCAGTGGGAGTGGGCCGTTGGGAGTGGGCCGTTGGGAGTGGGCCAGTGGGAGTGGGCTGTTGGTAGTGGGCCAGTGGGAGTGGGCCGTTGGTAGTGGGCCAGTGGGAGTGGGCCGTTGGGAGTGGGCCAGTGGGAGTGGGCCGTTGGGAGTGGGCCGTTGGGAGTGAGCTGTTGGGAGTGGGACAGTGGGAGTGAGCTGTTGGGAGTGGGCCAGTGGGAGTGGGCCGTTGGTAGTGGGCCAGTGGGAGTGGGCCGTTTGTAGTGGGCCAGTGGGAGTGGGCCGTTGGTAGTGGGCCGTTGGGAGTAGGCCAGTGGGAGTGGGCCGTTGGGAGTGGGCCGTTGGTAGTGGGCCAGTGGGAGTGGGCCGTTGGTAGTGGGCCTTTGGTAGTGGGCCAGTGGGAGTGGGCCTGTGGGATTGGGCCATTGGTAGTGGGCCGTTGTTAGTGGGCCAGTGGGAGTGGGCCGATGGTAGTGGGCCAGTGGGAGTGGGCCGTTGGTAGTGGGCTGTTGGTAGTGGGCCAGTGGGAGTGGGCCGTTGGGAGTGTGCCAGTGGGAGTGGGCCGTTGGTAGTGGGCCGTTGGTAGTGGGCCAGTGGGAGTGGGCCGTTGGTAGTGGGCCAGTGGTAGTGGGCCGTTGGGAGTGGGCCAGTGGGAGTGGGCCGTTGGGAGTGGGCCAGTGGGAGTGGGCCGTTGGTAGTGGGCCAGTGGCAGTGGGCCAGTGGGAGTGGGCCGTTGGGAGTGGGCCAGTGGCAGTGGGCCAGTGGGAGTGGGTCGTTGGGAGTGGGCCGTTGGGAGTGGGCCAGTGGTAGTGGGCCAGTGGGAGTGGGCCGTTGGGAGTGGGCGTAGGCAGTGGCCAGTGGGAGTGGGCCGTTGGGAGTGGGCCGTTGGGAGTGGGCCGTTGGGAGTGGGCCGTTGGTAGTGGGCCGTTGGGAATAGGCCAGTGGGAGTGGGCCGTTGGGAGTAGGCCAGTGGGAGTGGGCCGTTGGGAGTGGGCCGTTGGTAGTGGGCCAGTTTGGAGTGGGCCGTTGGTAGTGGGCCGTTGGTAGTGGGCCAGTGGGAGTGGGCCGTTGGGAGTGGGCCGTTGGTAGTGGGCCAGTGGGAGTGGGCCGTTCGTAGTGGGCCGTTGGTAGTGGGCCAGTGGGAGTGGGCCAGTGGGAGTGGGCCGTTGGTAGTGGGCCAGTGGGAGTGGGCCGTTGGGAGTGGGCCGTTGGTAGTGGGCCAGTGGGAGTGGGCCGTTGGTAGTGGGCCAGTGGGAGTGGGCCGTTGGTAGTTGGCCGTTGGTAGTGGGCCAGTGGGAGTGGGCCGTTGGTAGTGGGCCGTTGGTAGTGGGCCAGTGGGAGTGGGCCAGTGGGAGTGGGCCGTTGGTAGTGGGCCGGAGAAAGAGAGCAGGGCATTTCAGCAGCAGGTACAAATAATGACAGACAACAGACTAACTAGACGGCCAAATCAAAACATAGTTTGTAGTAGTTTTCTCGCAAATATTTAACGAATCATTGACAATGTTGTTGTTGCCTTTCCACCGGAGAGTAGTAGTAGTAGTAGTATTCCACTGTAGAGTAGTAGTAGTAGTAGTATTCCACTGTAGAGTAGTAGTAGTAGTAGTATTCCACTGTAGATTAGTAGTAGTAGTAGTATTCCACTGTAGAGTAGTAGTAGTAGTAGTGGTATTCCACTGTAGAGTAGTAGTAGTAGTAGTATTCCACTGTAGAGTAGTAGTAGTAGTAGTAGTAGTATTCCACTGTAGAGTAGTAGTAGTAGTATTTTTCCACTGTAGAGTAGTAGTATTAGTAGTATTCCACTGTAGAGTAGTAGTAGTAGTAGTATTCCACTGTAGAGTAGTAGTAGTAGTAGTAGTAGTAGTAGTATTCCACTGTAGAGTAGTAGTAGTAGTAGTATTCCACTGTAGAGTAGTAGTTGTAGTAGTATTCCACTGTAGAGTAGTAGTAGTAGTAGTATTCCACTGTAGAGTAGTAGTAGTAGTAGTGGTATTCCACTGTAGAGTAGTAGTAGTAGTAGTATTCCACTGTAGAGCAGTAGTAGTAGTAGTATTCCACTGTAGAGTAGTAGTAGTAGTAGTATTCCACTGTAGAGTAGTAGTAGTAGTAGTATTCCACTGTAGAGTAGTAGTAGTAGTAGTGGTATTCCACTGTAGAGTAGTAGTAGTAGTAGTGTTCCACTGTAGATTAGTAGTAGTAGTAGTATTCCACTGTAGAGTAGTAGTAGTAGTAGTATTCCACTGTAGAGTAGTAGTAGTAGTAGTATTCCACTGTAGAGTAGTAGTAGTAGTAGTATTCCACTGTAGAGTAGTAGTAGTAGTAGTGGTATTCCACTGTAGAGTAGTAGTAGTAGTAGTATTCCACTGTGGAGTAGTAGTAGTAGTAGTATTCCACTGTAGAGTAGTAGTAGTAGTAGTGTTCCACTGTAGAGTAGTAGTAGTAGTAGTAGTAGTAGTAGTATTCCACTGTAGAGTAGTAGTAGTAGTAGTATTCCACTGTAGAGTAGTAGTTGTAGTAGTATTCCACTGTAGAGTAGTAGTAGTAGTAGTATTCCACTGTAGAGTAGTAGTAGTAGTAGTGGTATTCCACTGTAGAGTAGTAGTAGTAGTAGTATTCCACTGTAGAGCAGTAGTAGTAGTAGTATTCCACTGTAGAGTAGTAGTAGTAGTAGTATTCCACTGTAGAGTAGTAGTAGTAGTAGTATTCCACTGTAGAGTAGTAGTAGTAGTAGTGGTATTCCACTGTAGAGTAGTAGTAGTAGTAGTGTTCCACTGTAGATTAGTAGTAGTAGTAGTATTCCACTGTAGAGTAGTAGTAGTAGTAGTATTCCACTGTAGAGTAGTAGTAGTAGTAGTATTCCACTGTAGAGTAGTAGTAGTAGTAGTATTCCACTGTAGAGTAGTAGTAGTAGTAGTGGTATTCCACTGTAGAGTAGTAGTAGTAGTAGTATTCCACTGTGGAGTAGTAGTAGTAGTAGTATTCCACTGTAGAGTAGTAGTAGTAGTAGTGTTCCACTGTAGAGTAGTAGTAGTAGTAGTAGTAGTATTCCACTATAGAGTACTAGTAGTAGTATTCCACTGTAGAGTAGTAGTAGTAGTAGTATTCCACTGTAGAGTAGTAGTATTAGTAGTATTCCACTGTAGAGTAGTAGTAGTAGTAGTATTCCACTGTAGAGTAGTAGTATTAGTAGTATTCCACTGTAGAGTAGTAGTAATAGTAGTATTCCACTGTAGAGTAGTAGTATTAGTAGTATTCCACTGTAGAGTAGTAGTAGTAGTAGTATTCCACTGTAGAGTAGTAGTAGTAGTAGTATTCCACTGTAGAGTAGTAGTACTAGTAGTAGTATTCCACTGTAGAGTAGTAGTAGTAGTAGTATTCTACTGTAGAGTAGTAGTAGTAGTAGTATTCCACTGTAGAGTAGTAGTGGTAGTAGTAGTATTCCACTGTAGAGTAGTAGTACTAGTAGTAGTATTCCACTGTAGAGTAGTAGTAGTAGTAGTATTCCACTGTAGAGTAGTAGTATTAGTAGTATTCCACTGTAGAGTAGTAGTAGTAGTAGTATTCCACTGCAGAGTAGTAGTATTAGTAGTATTCCACTGTAGAGTAGTAGTAGTAGTAGTATTCCACTGTAGAGTAGTAGTACTAGTAGTAGTATTCCACTGTAGAGTAGTAGTAGTAGTAGTATTCCACTGTAGAGTAGTAGTAGTAGTAGTATTCCACTGTAGAGTAGTAGTAGTAGTAGTATTCCACTGTAGAGTAGTAGTAGTAGTAGTAGTATTCCACTGTAGAGCCCAATACATCTGCACCTTTGGAAAGCTGGGATTCCTCTTACTAAACATATTCCAAGAAGAGACTAAATGACAAATAACTTCCTGTACATAGATCTCCCCTGAAACATGAAAATTTTAGCCTTATATGTAAACATGTCTTGATGCCTTTTTTTTATAAAAAAATAAAATATATATATTTAGTTGTAATGTTGCAGTATTTTATATCAAGGGTGGCCAACCGTCCTCCAGGATAGTGACTGGGTGTGCAGGCTTTTGTTCCCGCCCTGTTCTAACCACATTGTAGCCCTCAACATCATCTGCTCAACAGGACTTTGATAAGCAGACTTGGGTGTTTCAGGGCTGGATCAAAAGCCAGGAGCTCTCCAGATGGATGGTTGACCACACGTCGACAACATGTGACTAACCGTGCAGTTCTTCTTCGTGATGGGGGGGGGTTAAGTGCCTTGATCAAGGGCACAATGGCAGGGGATGGTAGGTCTACACGGAATCAGATAATGCTTACTTTGTCATGTAGGCTATAAAAATAGTCATAAAAATGTGTATAAACCCTTAACAGTAAATAATCAGAGGGCTCTATAGGATAATGTGATTGGTGAATTTGGGTCCCGGAGTCTAATGGACTGACTTGGAATAAGACAGCACTGAGTATTGAGAGGCTTCCTGGATCTTTAACTTAAAGACCCTTCCGGGCTCAACGTGGACTTTGATCTGAAGCCATTCTTGTGATTGTTGTGACTTTGCCTTGACACTATATATAAGCGAGTCCTGCCGCAGTGTCTGTGATTGTACCCTGATTAAGACAGCTTGCCTGTCCAAACGTTGGTAAATGACTATTTTTTTTGCATCTGAGCTCCTAGCGGCTCTCCTTTATTTTCAAGCACTGAGTATTGAGACATGTTTTTATTTAACAAGTCAGTATCTTATTTACAATGACGGCCTACACCGGCCAAACACTAAACCGGACGACGTTGGGCCAATTGTGTGCCGCCCTATGGGACTCCCAATCACGGCAGGTTGTGATCGAACCAGGGTATGTAGTGACGCCTCTAGCACTGACATGCAGAGCCTTAGACCGCTGCACCACTCGGGAGCCCCGTTCGGGAGCCCCGTTCGGGAGCCCCACTCGGGAGCCCCACTCGGGAGCCCCACTCGGGAGCCCCACTCGGGAGCCCCACTCGGGAGCACTACTCGGGACCCCCACTCGGGAGCCCAACTCGGGAGACCCACTCGGGAGCACTACTCGGGAGCCCCATTCAGGAGCCCCATTCAGGAGCCCCACTCGGGAGTCCCACTCGGGAGCCCCACTCGGGACCCCCACTCGGGAGCCCCACTCGGGAGCCCCACTCGGGAGCACTACTCGGGACCCCCACTCGGGAGCCCCACTCGGGAGCCCCACTCGGGAGCACTACTCGGGAGCCCCACTCGGGAGCCCCACTCGGGAGCCCCACTCGGGAGCCCCACTCGGGAGCCCCACTCGGGAGCTCCAACTTGCTCTGGACTCCAGAGAAGGGAAAATGTAACATTATATTGACTGCTAACATGAATGCCATTCAGTTTGCATTAAAGTCGCCGGGCCACTAAGAGCATTGCTTCTGGATGAGCATTTTCTTGCTTCCTTATGTCCTTATACAGCTGGTTGAGTGCGGTCTTAGTGCCAGCGTCGGTTTGTGGTGGTAAACAGATGGCTACGAAAAATACAGATGAAAACTCTCTTGGTCATTTCTACCAGCATGTCACATGTGCAACCAGAGGGGGAAAAGAATCCTCGACCACCTTTACTCTACACACAGAGATGTGTGGAGTCACACTTTTTATTTCTCGAGTGTGATCTGCTTATAGGCAACTCATGCTGTTCTGTTATTGTACATTTAATCTGTTCTATGATTGTATTTTACATTTCATCTTTTTTATTATTACAAAGCTCTCGCCCTCCATTTGGCAAACCTGACCATAATTCTGTCATCCTGATTCCTGCTACAAACAAAAACTAAAGCAGGAAGTACCAGTGACTCGCTCAATACGGAAGTGGTGCTATGACGTGAATGCTACGCTACAGGCTTGTTTTGCTAGCACAGACTGGAATGGGTTCCAGGATTCGTCCAATGGCATTGAGGAATACACCACCTCAGTCATCGTCTTCGTCAATAAGTGCATCGATAACGTCGACCCTACAGTGACCGTACGTACTAAAATAATAAAATGCAAATTCATTACTTAAAAATCATACAATTTGATTTTCTGGATTTTTGTTTTAGATTCCGTCTCTCACAGTTGAAATGTATCTATGATAAAAAATTACAGACCTCTACATGCTTTGTAAGTAGGAAAACCTGCAAAATCGGCAGTGCATGAAATACTTGTTCTCCCCACTGTACATATCCCAACCAGAAGCCATGGATTACAGGCAACATCCACACCAAGTTAAAGGCTAGAGCTGATGCTTTCAAGGAGCGGGAGACTAATCTGGGAGCTTGTAAGAAATCCCGCTATGCCCTCAGACTAACCATCAAACAGGCAAAGTGTCAATACAGGATTAATATTGAATCGTACTACACCGGCTCTGACACTAGTCGGATGTGGCAGGGCTTGCAAACTATTACAGACTATAAAGGGAGACCCAGCCGCGAGCTGCCCAGTGACGCGAGCCTACCAGATAGACAGTTCGATAGAGAGATAGATAGATAGATATAGAGTGATAGAGAGATAGATATAGTTAGAGAGATAGATAGACTGTTAATATACTTATTTGCTTATCAAGATAGGCTGTTAAAGAGATAAATAGACAGTTATAGAGATAGATGGACTGTTATAGAGATAGATAGACAGTTACAGAGATATATAGACAGTTATAGAGATAGACAGTTATAGAGATAGATAGACAGTTATAGAGATAGATAGACAGTTACAGACATATATAGACAGTTATAGAGATAGATAGACAGTTACAGAGATAGATAGACAGTTATAGAGATAGACAGACAGTTATAGAGATAGACAGTTATAGAGATAGATGGACAGTTCTAGAGATAGACAGACAGTTATAGAGATAGACAGACAGTTATAGAGATAGACAGTTCTAGAGATAGATAGATAGACAGTTACAGAGATAGACAGTTATAGAGATAGACAGTTATATAGATAGACAGTTATAGAGATAGACAGTTATAGAGATAGACAGTTATAGAGATAGACAGTTATAGAGATAGATAGACAGTTATATAGATAGACTGTTCTAGAGACAGACAGTTATAGAGATAGACTGTTATAGAGATAGACAGTTACAGAGATAGACAGTTCTAGAGATAGATGGACTGTTATAGAGATAGACTGTTAAAGAGATATATAGACAGTTATAGAGATAGACAGTTATAGAGATAGATGGACTGTTATAGAGATAGACAGTTCTAGAGATAGACAGTTCTAGAGATAGACAGTTATAGAGATATATAGACTGTTATATCGATAGACTGTTATAGAGAGACAGTTCTAGAGATAGACTGTTATAGAGATAGACAGTTTTAGAGATAGACAGTTATAGAGATAGACTGTTATAGAGATATATAGACTGTTATAGAGATAGACAGTTATAGAGATAGATAGACAGTTATATAGATAGACAGTTCTAGAGATAGACAGTTACAGAGATAGACAGTTACAGAGATAGACAGTTATAGAGATAGACTGTTATAGAGATATATAGACTGTTATAGAGATAGACTGTTAAAGAGATATATAGACAGTTATAGAGATAGACAGTTATAGAGATAGATGGACTGTTATAGAGATAGACAGTTCTAGAGATAGACAGTTCTAGAGATAGACTGTTATAGAGATATATAGACTGTTATAGAGATAGACTGTTAAAGAGATATATAGACTGTTATAGAGATAGACAGTTATAGAGATAGATGGACTGTTATAGAGATAGACAGTTCTAGAGATAGACAGTTCTAGAGATAGACTGTTATAGAGATATATAGACTGTTATAGAGATAGACAGTTCTAGAGATATATAGACAGTTATAGAGATAGACAGTTATAGAGATAGATGGACTGTTATAGAGATAGACAGTTCTAGAGATATATAGACAGTTATAGAGATAGACAGTTATAGAGATAGATGGACTGTTATAGAGATAGACAGTTCTAGAGATATATAGACAGTTATAGAGATAGACAGTTATAGAGATAGATGGACTGTTATAGAGATAGACAGTTATAGAGATAGACAGTTCTAGAGATAGACAGTTCTAGAGATAGACAGTTATAGAGATAGACAGTTATAGAGATAGACAGTTATAGAGATAGACTGTTATAGAGATAGACAGTTATAGAGATAGACAGTTACAGAGATAGACAGTTCTAGAGATAGACAGTTCTAGAGATAGACAGTTCTAGAGATAGACAGTTCTAGAGATAGACAGTTCTAGAGATAGACAGTTCTAGAGATAGACAGTTATAGAGATAGACTGTTAAAGAGATATATAGACTGTTATAGAGATAGACAGTTATAGAGATAGATGGACTGTTATAGAGATAGACAGTTCTAGAGATAGCCAGTTATAGAGATAGACAGTTCTAGAGATAGACAGTTCTAGAGATAGATGGACTGTTATAGAGATAGACAGTTATATAGATAGACAGTTATAGAGATAGACAGTTCTAGAGATAGATAGACAGTTCTAGAGATAGACAGTTATAGAGATAGACAGTTCTAGAGATAGACAGTTATAGAGATAGACAGTTATAGAGATAGACAGTTACAGAGATAGACTGTTACAGAGATAGACTGTTACAGAGATAGATAGACAGTTCTAGAGATAGCCAGTTATAGAGATAGACAGTTCTAGAGATAGACAGTTATAGAGATAGACTGTTATAGAGATAGACAGTTATAGAGATAGACAGTTATAGAGATAGACAGTTCTAGAGATAGATGGACTGTTATAGAGATAGCCAGTTATAGAGATAGACAGTTATAGAGATAGACAGTCACAGAGATAGACAGTTATAGAGATAGACAGTTATAGAGATAGACAGTTAAAGAGATAGACAGTTACAGAGATAGACAGTTATAGAGATAGACAGTTATAGAGATAGACAGTTATAGAGATAGACAGTTAAAGAGATAGACAGTTACAGAGATAGACAGTTATAGAGATAGACAGTTACAGAGATAGATAGTTATAGAGATAGACAGTTATAGAGATAGACAGTTATAGAGATAGATAGACAATTACAGAGATAGACAGTTATAGAGATAGACAGTTATAGAGATAGACAGTTATAGAGATAGACAGTTAAAGAGATAGACAGTTACAGAGATAGACAGTTATAGAGATAGACAGTTATAGAGATAGACAGTTATAGAGATAGACAGTTATATAGATAGACAGTTATAGAGATAGACAGTTACAGAGATAGACAGTTATAGAGATAGACAGTTATAGAGATAGACAGACAGTTATATAGCTAGACAGTTATAGAGATAGACTGTTATAGAGATAGACAGTTACAGAGATAGACAGTTATAGAGATAGACAGTTATAGAGATAGACAGACAGTTATAGAGATAGACAGTTATAGAGATAGATGGACTGTTATAGAGATAGACAGTTATAGAGATAGACAGTTATATAGATAGACAGTTATAGAGATAGACAGTTACAGAGATAGACAGTTATAGAGATAGACAGTTATAGAGATAGACAGACAGTTATATAGCTAGACAGTTATAGAGATAGATAGACAGTTATAGAGATAGATAGACAGTTATAGAGATAGATAGACAGTTACAGAGATAGATAGACTGTTATAGAGATAGACAGTTACAGAGATAGACAGTTATAGAGATAGACAGTTATAGAGATAGACAGTTATAGAGATAGACAGTTATAGAGATAGACAGTTATAGAGATAGACAGTTACAGAGATAGACAGTTCTAGAGATAGACAGTTCTAGAGATAGACAGTTCTAGAGATAGACAGTTATAGAGATAGACAGTTATAGAGATAGACAGTTATAGAGATAGATGGACTGTTCTAGAGATAGACAGACAGTTTTGTCATCGCTCATCCATATATTTATATGTACATATTCTCATTCACCCCTTTAGATTTGTGGGCATTAGGTAGTTGTTGGGGAATTGTTAGATAACTTGTTAGATATTACTGCACGGTCGGAACTAGAAGCACAAGCATTTCTCTACACTCGCATTCATCTACCATCCATGTGTATGTGACCAATAGAATTGTATTTTATTTTATTTTTGAACAAGACATTTCATTCTGAATGTATTTTACCCCACGTTGAAGTTTAAATGACGCTGTATCTCTGACATTAAAACGAAGAGAGCTCCAGTCCTGTAAGTAACAGCAGTCCGTCCGTCTGACTCTGGGTCCCTCGACGAACATCCATTTCATTGTGAAAATCCTTTTTTTTTTTTTAAATGATCTATTTTGTGGTGCGTTATGACATCCGAATGGGCTGCGTCCCAAACGGGCACCATATTCCCTGCGTAGTACACTACTTTTAAAACAGAGCTCTCTGGGCCCTGGTCCCCCCCCCCCCCCCAAAAAAAAATGTAGTACCCTACATAGGGAACACGCTGCCATTTGGGACGCAGGCAATGTCTGGTCCATAAAGTTTGTCTCTGGCTGGGAGCTGGGAGTCTCTGTTGGGATGTGGCCTCTCATTGACACATACTGTAACTCTGAGGAAACACAACGACTGGGATCATACTGTAACTCTCTGAGGGAAACACAATGACTGGGATCATACTGTAACTCTCTGAGGGATACACAACAACTGGGATCATACTGTAACTCTCTGAGGAAACACAACGACTGGGATCATACTGTAACTCTCTGAGGAAACACAACGACTGGGATCATACTGTAACTCTGACGAAACACAACGACTGGGATCATACTGTAACTCTGAGGAAACACAATGACTGGGATCATACTGTAACTCTCTGAGGGAAACACAACGACTGGGATCATACTGTAACTCTCTGAGGAAACACAACGACTGGGATCATACTGTAACTCTCTGAGGGAAACACAACGACTGGGATTATACTGTAACTCTCTGAGGGAAACACAACGACTGGGATCATACTGTAACTCTCTGAGGAAACACAACGACTGGGATCATACTGTAACTCTCTGAGGAAACACAACGACTGGGATCATACTGTAACTCTCTGAGGGAAACACAACGACTGGGATCATACTGTAACTCTCTGAGGGAAACACAGCGACTGGGATCATACTGTAACTCTCTGAGGAAACACAACGACTGGGATCATACTGTAACTCTCTGAGGGAACACAACGACTGGGATCATACTGTAACTCTCTGAGGAAACACAACGACTGGGATCATACTGTAACTCTCTGAGGGAAACACAACGACTGGGATCATACTGTAACTCTCTGAGGGAAACACAACGACTGGGATCATACTGTAACTCTCTGAGGGAAACACAGCGACTGGGATCATACTGTAACTCTCTGAGGGAAACACAACGACTGGGATCATACTGTAACTCTCTGAGGAAACACAACGACTGGGATCATACTGTAACTCTGAGGGAAACACAACGACTGGGATCATACTGTAACTCTCTGAGGGAAACACAACGACTGGGATTCCTGTAACTCTCTTAGGGAAACACAACGACTGGGATCATACTGTAACTCTCTGAGGGAAACACAACGACTGGGATCATACTGTAACTCTCTGAGGGAAACACAACGACTGGGATCATACTGTAACTCTCTGAGGGAACACAATGACTGGGATCATACTGTAACTCTCTGAGGGAAACACAACGACTGGGATCATACTGTAACTCTCTGAGGGAAACACAATGACTGGGATCATACTGTAACTCTCTGAGGAAACACAACGACTGGGATCATACTGTAACTCTCTGAGGGAAACACAACGACTGGGATCATACTGTAACTCTCTGAGGGAAACACAACGACTGGGATCATACTGTAACTCTCTGAGGGAACACAACGACTGGGATCATACTGTAACTCTGAGGGAACACAATGACTGGGTTCATACTGTAACTCTCTGAGGGAAACACAGTGACTGGGATCATACTGTAACTCTCTGAGGAAACACAACGACTGGGATCATACTGTAACTCTCTGAGGGAACACAACGACTGGGATCATACTGTAACTCTCTGAGGAAACACAACGACTGGGATCATACTGTAACTCTCTGAGGGAAACACAACGACTGGGATCATACTGTAACTCTCTGAGGGAAACACAACGACTGGGATCATACTGTAACTCTCTGAGGGAAACACAGCGACTGGGATCATACTGTAACTCTCTGAGGGAAACACAACGACTGGGATCATACTGTAACTCTCTGAGGAAACACAACGACTGGGATCATACTGTAACTCTGAGGGAAACACAACGACTGGGATCATACTGTAACTCTCTGAGGGAAACACAACGACTGGGATTCCTGTAACTCTCTTAGGGAAACACAACGACTGGGATCATACTGTAACTCTCTGAGGGAAACACAACGACTGGGATCATACTGTAACTCTCTGAGGGAAACACAACGACTGGGATCATACTGTAACTCTCTGAGGGAACACAATGACTGGGATCATACTGTAACTCTCTGAGGGAAACACAACGACTGGGATCATACTGTAACTCTCTGAGGGAAACACAACGACTGGGATCATACTGTAACTCTCTGAGGGAAACACAACGACTGGGTTCATACTGTAACTCTCTGAGGGAACACAATGACTGGGATCATACTGTAACTCTCTGAGGGAACACAATGACTGGGATCATACTGTAACTCTCTGAGGGAAACACAACGACTGGGATCATACTGTAACTCTCTGAGGGAAACACAACGACTGGGATCATACTGTAACTCTCTGAGGGAAACACAACGACTGGGATCATACTGTAACTCTCTGAGGGAAACACAACGACTGGAATCATACTGTAACTCTCTGAGGGAAACACAACGACTAGGATCATACTGGAACTCTCTGAGGAAACACAACGACTGGGATCATACTGTAACTCTCTGAGGGAAACACAACGACTAGGATCATACTGGAACTCTCTGAGGAAACACAACGACTGGGATCATACTGTAACTCTCTGAGGAAACACAACGACTGGGATCATACTGTAACTCTCTTAGGAAACACAACGACTGGGATCATACTGTAACTCTGAGGGAACACAATGACTGGGATCACACTGTAACTCTCTGAGGGAAACACAACGACTGAGATCATACTGTAACTCTCTGAGGAAACACAACGACTGGGATCATACTGTAACTCTCTGAGGGAACACAACGACTGGGATCATACTGTAACTCTCTGAGGGAAACACAACGACTGAGATCATACTGTAACTCTCTGAGGAAACACAACGACTGGGATCATACTGTAACTCTCTGAGGGAAACACAATGACTGGGATCATACTGTAACTCTCTGAGGAAAACACAACAACTGGGATCATACTGTAACTCTCTGAGGAAAACACACCGACTTGGATCATACTGTAACTCTCTGAGGGAAACACAACGACTGGGATCATACTGTAACTCTCTGAGGGAAACACAACGACTGGGATCATACTGTAACTCTCTGAGGAAACACAATGACTGGGATCATACTGTAACTCTCTGAGCGAAACACAACGACTGGGATCATACTGTAACTCTCTGAGGGAAACACAACGACTGGGATCATACTGTAACTCTCTGAGGAAAACACAATGACTGGGATCATACTGTAACTCTCTGAGGAAACACAACGACTGGGATCATACTGTAACTCTCTGAGGGAAACACAACGACTGGGATCATACTGTAACTCTCTGAGGACACACAACGACTGGGATCATACTGTAACTCTCTGAGGAACACAATGACTGGGATCATACTGTAACTCTCTGAGGGAAACACAACGACTGGGATCATACTGTAACTCTCTGAGGAAACACAATGACTGGGATCATACTGTAACTCTCTGAGGGAAACACAACGACTGGGATCATACTGTTACTCTCTGAGGAAACACAATGACTGGGATCATACTGTAACTCTCTGAGGGAAACACAACGACTGGGATCATACTGTAACTCCCTGAGGGAAACACAACGACTGGGATCATACTGTAACTCTCTGAGGAAACACAACGACTGGGATCATACTGTAACTCTCTGATTGAAACAGAGCGAGAGAGAGAGAGAAAGATACAGAGATAGAGAGAGAGAAAGATACAAACATAGAGAGAGAAAGATACAGAGAGACAGAGAAAGATACAGAGAGACAGAGAAAGATACAGAGAGACAGAGAAAGATACAGAGAGACAGAGAAATAGAGATAGAGAAAGATACAGAGAGAGAGAGACAGAGAAAGAGAGATAGAGAAAGATACAGAGAGACAGAGAAAGATACAGAGAGACAGAGAAAGAGAGATAGAGAAAGATACAGAGAGAGAGAGACAGAGAAAGAGAGATAGAGAATGATACAGAGAGAGAGAGACAGAGAGAAAGAGAGAGATACAGAAGACAGAGAGAGAGACAGAGAGACAGAGAGAGTAAAAACGTATACGTGATCGAATGCAAATCTTAGAATTAACTGTTAAAGACGACCAGAACCCACTGGGTTCTCCAATTACATTGAATTGAACTACAGGAAAAAAATGTTGGTTGACTGTATCCTAAATGAAATGATAAAATATACAGAACACAAATTACAAAAGGCTATACTTAAAGTCTTTAACATCATCCTCAGCTCTGGCATCTTCCCCAATATTTGGAACCAAGGACTGATCACCCCAATCCACAAAAGAGGAGACATATTTGACCCCAGTAACTGTGTTATATGCGTCAACAGCAACCTTGGGAAAATCCTCTGCATTATCATTAACAGCAGACTCGTACATTTCCTCAGCGAAAACAATGTACTGCGCAAATGTCAATTTGGCTTTTTTACCAAATTACCGTACGACAGACCACGTATTCACCCTACACACCCTAATTGACAACCAAACAAAACAAAACAAAGGCAAAGTCTTCTCATGCTTTGTTGATTTCAAAAAAGATTTATACTCAAATTGGCATGAGGGTCTGCCATACACATTGAATGAAAGTGGATAAACATACGACATTATAATATCCATGCTGTTAAAATTAGTACAAAACACACATTTCTTCCCACAGGGCCGTGGGGTGAGACAGGGCCGTGGGGTGAGACAGGGCCGTGGGGTGAGACAGGGCCGTGGGGTGAGACAGGGCCGTGGGGTGAGACAGGGCCGTGGGGTGAGACAGGGTCTTGGGGTGAGACAGGGTCGTGGGGTGAGGCAGGGCCGTGGGGTGAGACAGGGCCGTGGGGTGAGACAGGGCCGTGGGGTGAGACAGGGTCGTGGGGTGAGACAGGGCCGTGGGGTGAGACAGGGTCGTGGGGTGAGACAGGGCCGTGGGGTGAGACAGGGTCGTGGGGTGAGGCAGGGCCGTGGGGTGAGACAGGGTCGTGGGGTGAGACAGGGCCGTGGGGTGAGACAGGGTCTTGGGGTGAGACAGGGCCGTGGGGTGAGACAGGGCCGTGGGGTGAGACAGGGCCGGGGGCCGGCAGCACCCGGCTTCACCCTACTAGAATCTGAAGTCAAATGTCTACTGTTTGCTGATGATCTGGTGCTTCTGTCCCCAACCAAGGAGGGCCTACAGCAGCACCTAGATCTTCTGCACAGATTCTGTCAGACCTGGGCCCTGTCAGACCTGGGCCCTGTCAGACCTGAACCCTGACAGTAAATCTCAGTAAGACAAAAATAATGGTGTTCCAAAAAAGGTCCAGTTGCCAGGACAACAAATACAAAATTCCATCTAGACACCGTTGCCCTAGAGCACACAAAAAGCTATACATACCTCTGCCTAAACATCAGTAACTTCCACAAAGCTGTGAACGATCTGAGAGACAAGGCAAGAAGGGCCTTCTATGCCATCAAAAGGAACATAAAATTCAACATACCAATTAGGATCTGGCTAAAAATACTTGAATCAGTTATTGAACACATTGCCCTTTATGGTTGTGAGGTCTGGGGTCCGCTCACCAACCAAGAATTCACAAAATGGGACTAACACCAAATTGAGACTGCAAGCAGAATCCTGCAAAAAATATCCTCCGTGTGCAACTTAAAACTCAAAATAATGCATGCAGAGCAGAATTAGGCCGATAACCGCTAATTATCAAAATCCAGAAAAGAGCCGTTAAATTCTACAACCACCTAAAAGGAAGCGATTCCCAAACCTTCCATAACAAAGCCATCACCTACAGAGAGATGAACCTGGAGAAGAGTCCCCTAAGCAAGCTGGTCCTGGGGCTCTGTTCACAAACACAAACACACCCCACAGAGCCCCAGGACAGCAACACAATTAGACCCAACCAAATCATGAGGAAACAAAAGATAATTACTTAGCACATTGGAAAGAATTTACCAAAAACTGAGCAAACTAGAATGCTATTTGGCCCTAAACAGAGAGTACACAGTGGCAGAATACCTGACCACTGTGACTGACTCAAACTTAAGGAAAGCTTTGACTATGTACATGTAACAGATAACTTTACGTCGTCCCCTCGCCCCGACACGGGCGCGAACCAGGGACCCTCTGCACACATCAACAACGGTTGCCCACGAAGCATCGTTACTCATCGCTCCACAAAGGCCGCGGCCCTTGCAGAGCAAGGGGCAACCCTACTTAATGTCTCAGAGCAAGTGACGTAACTGATTGAAATGCTACTAACGCGTATCCGCTAACTAGCTAGCCATTTCCAATCCGTTACATACAGACTCAGTGAGCATAGCCTTGCTATTGAGAAAGGCCGCCGTAGGTAGACATGGCTCTCAAGAGAAGACAGGCTATGTGCTCACTGCCCACAAAATGAGGTGGAAACTGAGCTGCACTTCCTAACCTCCTGCCCAATGTATGACCATATTAGAGACACATATTTCCCTCAGATTACACAGATATATAAAGAATTCAAAAACAAATCCATTTTTGATAAACTCCCATATCTACTGGGTGAAATACCACAGTGTGACATCACAGCAGCAAGATGTGTGACCTGTTGCCACCAGAAAAGGGCAACCAGTGAAGAACAAACACCATTGTAAATACAACCCATATTTATGTTTATTTATTTTCCCTTTTGTACTTTAACTATTTGGACATCGTTACAACACTGTATATAGACATAATATGACATTAGAAATGTTATTTTAAAACTTATATTATATACTGTTCACTTTTTATTGTTTATTTCCCTTGTCTTTATCCATTACACTGCTTTGGCAATGTAAACATATGTTTCCCATGCCAATAAAGCCCTTTGAATTGAAAAGAGTGAGAGAGAGAGCTAGAAAGAAAGAGAGAGAGAAGTTTATTTATTTTCCCTCTTTAAAACATCTTAAGAATCGGAACCTTTTTTCGATTTTCGTCTAAAATGACAAATCTAACTGCCTTTTGCTCAAGACCTGAAGCAAGGATATTCTTGATACCATGCGAAAGGAAACACTTTGAAGTTTTTTGAAATGTTTGTGGATAAAAAAAAAGAAAAATGCAATTGAAAGGCCATAATGTATTATTTCAGATTTTGGCCACTAGATGGCAGCAGTGTAAGTGCAAAGTTTTAGACTGATACAATGAACCATTGCATTTATGTTCAAAATGTTGTATCAAGACTGCCCAAATGTGCCTAATTTGTTTATTAATAACTTTTCAAGTTCATAACAGCGCACTCTCCTCAAACAATAGCATGGTATTATTTCACTGTAATAGCTACTGTAAATTGGTTAGAGTTAGATTAACGAGAATTTCAGCTTTCTGCCAATATCAGATATGTCTATGTCCTTGGACATTTTCTTGTTACTTACAACCTCATGCTAATCACATTAGCCTACGTTAGCTCAGCCGATCCTGGTTTTGTACATCTTTACAACAATGTATATAGACATAATATGACATTTGAAATGTCTCTATTCTTTCAGAACCTCTGTGAGTCTAATGTTTACTGTTTATTTTTAATTTGATTGTTTATTTATCTTTTGTTTGTTTTCTATTTCACTTGCTCTGGCATTGTAAACATATGTTTGCCATGCCAATAAAAACCCTTGAATTGAAATTAAAATTGAATTGAACTGGGAGAGAGAGACAGAGAGAGTTACTAGGATCGAAGAACTAGGACTAACCATCCAAGAGAAGTGTTAACTTCAGGACTAACACTGATAAGGTGAGGTCCTCAAGACTCACACATACTGTATGTCACACAGGAGCCGACAACTCTGAAACACACACACACACACACACACACACACACACACACACACACACACACACACACACACACACACACACACTGCTACTGAAACACAAACAAACCACAAGTCCATAAAAGCCTGCAAAGGAAAATAGACGCACGTTAACCACACGCCTACACACTCATTATCCATAATTACACACTCTGATGGTCTGATACGGGTTCATATTGATAACACACCCTCAGGGGGAGACAGAGAGAGAGAGAGAGACAGAGACAGAGAGAGAGAGAGACAGAGAGAGAGAGAGAGAGACAGAGAGAGAGAGAGAGAGACAGAGAGAGAGAGAGAGACAGAGAGAGAGAGAGAGAGACAGAGAGACAGAGAGAGAGAGAGAGAGAGAGAGAGAGAGAGAGAGAGAGAGAGAGAGAGACCATGTTCCCAGCGTGTGTGTTTGTGTGTGTGTGTGTGTGTGTGCAGCAGTAAACGGCTGGCTCAGGGACTCTGGTTAACCAGACAGTAATTGTGACTCCCAGAATGCTCTCTGTTCTGTTTGTTTGCCAGAAAACTCAGCTCTTTCTGCTGCGTCCGCAAGAGTGTGTGTGTGTGTGTGTGTGTGGTGTGTGTGTGGTGTGTGTGTGTGTGTGTGTGTGTGTGTGTGTGTGTGTGTGTGTGTGTGTGTGTGTGTGTGTGCGTGTGTTTGTGTGTAGGATCATACAGTTTGCTCTCCTATGAGAAAGACAATCATGAATATTTTTATTGTTTACCAACTAGGATCAGTAACGTAGTGAGACAGGGACAGACCTGAGTCATGTTGTTTACCATCTAGGATCAGTAACGTAGTGAGACGGGGACAGACCTGAGTCATGTTGTTTACCAACTAGGATCAGTAACGTAGTGAGACAGGGACAGACCTGAGTCATGTTGTTTACCAACTAGGATCAGTAACGTAGTGATACAGGGACAGACCTGAGTCATGTTGTTTACCATCTAGGATCAGTAACGTAGTGAGACGGGGACAGACCTGAGTCATGTTGTTTACCAACTAGGATCAGTAACGTAGTGAGACAGGGACAGACCTGAGTCATGTTGTTTACCAACTAGGATCAGTAACGTAGTGAGACAGGGACAGACCTGAGTCATGTTGTTTACCAACTAGGATCAGTAACGTAGTGAGACAGGGACAGACCTGAGTCATGTTGTTTACCAACGTGTTCTCAGAACCCAGAGCGTGTTTACCGTGTTCTCAGAACCCAGAACGTTTTTCCCGTGTTCTCATAACCCAGAACGTGTTTCCCGTGTTCTCAGAACCCAGAACGTGTTTCCCGTGTTCTCAGAACCCAGAACGTGTTTCCCGTGTTCTCAGAACCCAGAACGTGTTTACCGCGTTCTCAGAACCCAGAACGTTTTTCCCGTGTTCTCAGAACCCAGAATGTTTTTCCCGTGTTCTCAGAACCCAGAACGTGTTTCCCGTGTTCTCAGAACATAAGAAATGAATCTTCTGACACCTTAAATAGGAACATTGCAAGAACATTCATGTGTCCAGTTTTCCCACGGTTATGAGAATTTTCCATCAACGTCCCACCAAACATAAAACGAACACGGTCGACATCTTAACATTCTAGATACGTTTCATGGGAATGTTACGGGAACATTTATGTGTCTAAATAAACATTATTCATGGATCCTGGTTAATGATCATAATGTGTGTAGATTTCTCCTCTTGCTGGAACGTTGTCTGCTTCGTGCCTTTCAGCACAACCTCCAGATGTTCCTTCAGGTTTGATGTGATGATTCTGGACGCTCTGGAGGACTTACCATTAGACCGAAGAGGCAATTGCCTCAGGCCTCACGTCACTAAGGGGCCTCATGAGCTGGGCATAATATAATATAAATATATATAAGAAAATATATATAAATATTTAAATAATTTCTCCGCTTGAGGCCTCCGATGCTCAGCTCGAGGCATTCTAATTAAATATATAAAAATAAAATCTCTATCAAAACCTGTGTAAGAAAGAGACGTCTGTTTTTTTTATGCATCCGCCGATGTCGGCCTTCCGCTTCTGCGGTGGAAGGTGTCAGAGAAACACGGTCTTCGTCAGACCAGGAGACATCTCGTCTCGCCTCTGTTTTGCTCTACAATGAGTGGGACTCCTAATTACGGCCGGGTGTGATACAGCCTGGATTCAAACCAGGGATTGTAGTGACACCTCTTACACTGAGATGCAAGTGCCTAAGACCGCTGCGCCACTCGGGAGCCCAATGTCATGAGTGTCTGAAGGTAACCCTGTACCGGGACAAAAAATTTATGTAAGTGAATATATATATGTTTCTTCAAACAATACGTACATGTGTATATGTTTCTTGATACATGGGTCCTACTGTGTCTTAAGTTTTCACACCCTTTGAGTTTTTCCGCATTGTGTTACAAAGTGGAATTAAAATATATTTAATTGTCATTGTTTGTCAACAAGCTACACAAAACATCTGTCATGTAAAAGTGGAATAAAATAAAAATACTAACAAAAAATGCTTCACTAATCGATTATTCCTGTTTACAAAATAGCCTCCAACACTCTACTCAATAAATTGGACGTCACAGTGCCATCCGTTTTGGCAGCAAAGCCCCTTATACCACCCACCACTGCGACCTGTACCCTATCGTTGGCTGGCCCTCGCTTCATACTCGTCGCCAAACCCACTGGCTCCAGGTCATCTACAAGACCCTGCTAGGTAAAGTCCCCCCTTATCTCAGCTCGCTGGTCACCATAGCAGCACCTACCCGTAGCACGCGCTCCAGCAGGTATATCTTTCTGGTCACCCCCAAAACCAATTCTTCCTTTGGCCGCCTCTCCTTCCAGTTCTCTGCTGCCAATGACTGGAATGAACTACAAAAATCTCTGAAACTGGAAACACTTATCTCCCTCACTAGCTTTAAGCACCAGCTGTCAGAGCAGCTCATAGATTACTGCACCTGTACATAGCCCATCTATAATTTAGCCCAAACATCTACCTCTTCCCCTACTGTATTTATTTATTTATTTTGCTCCTTTGCACCCCATTATTTCTATCTTTACTTTGCACATTCTTCCACTGCAAATCTACCATTCCAGGGTTTTACTTGCTATATTGTATTTACTTCCCCACCATGGCCTTTTTTTGCCTTTACCTCCCTTATCTCACCTCATTTGCTCACATTGTGTGTATCTGCCACACGTACAACAGACTTCAATCCACAGAAGACCAGGGAGGAAAGCGTAGATTTACAGAAAAAGGCGTTAAAACACACAGTCTCTCTTATACTTCCCATTTCCCTCCTGAACTAAAGCTCAAAATCAGCTGGTCCTTTCTGTCACAGTGGAGGTGTCTAATGTTCACAGGTCTGCTGCCATTTATCATAGTCAGATTAACATGTTTGATGCTAACTCTCTCCTCTCCTCTCCTCTCCTCTCCTCTCCTCTCCTCTCCTCTCCTCTCCTCTCCTCTCCTCTCCTCTCCTCTCCTCTCCTCTCCTTTCCTCTCATCCATCCTCCTCTCCTCTCCTCTCCTCTCCTCTCCTCTCCTCTCCTTTCCTCTCATCCATCCTCCTCTCCTCTCCTCTCCTCTCCTCTCCTCTCCTCTCCTCTCCTCTCCTCTCCTCTCCTCTCCTCTCCTCTCCTCTCCTTTCCTCTCATCCATCCTCCTCTCCTCTCCCCTCCTCTCCTCTCCTCTCCTCTCCTCTCCCCTCCCCTTCTCTTTTTCGAACTTTTAGCCCGTAACACAGTCCGTGGTGTGAGAGTGTGGGATATGTGTTGTGTGTGTGTGATGTGTTGTGTGTGTGTGTGTGAGAGTGTGTGTGATGTGTTGTGTGTGTGTGTGTGTGTGTGAGAGTGTGTTGTGTGTGTGTGAGTGATGTGTCTGATGTGTTGTGTGTGTGTGTGAGAGTGTGTGTGATGTGTTGTGTGTGTGATACATGAGGTAGTAATGCCTCTCATACCGAGGCGATCCCACATTCCAAGAAGGTTAAACAAACAGGAGGAAAAACCTTCCCTTTCCTCAGCACTAACAGGTAGAGCCTTGTGTCCCGTGTGGCTCAGCTGGTAGAGCAGGACACTTGCTCTACCAGCTCCATGGTTGTGTGATTGGTTCTCAAGGGGGACCAGTATGAAGAAGTATGAGATTAGTATGTGAATACTCTCTGCTATAAGTATCTCTGGATAAGAGTCTCTGCTAAAATGTTTAAAATGTTCATGTGTTGCCACATAAAGGTCAATAATAAAACCGTCATTAGCTTCAACACTGCATATTCCTCCACAGGAATACTGACCCATACCTCTCTACTAATTACTCTGCAGGAATAATGACCCATACCTCTCTACTAATTACTCTGCAAGAATAATGACCCATACCTCTACTAATTACTCTGCAGGAATAATGACCCATACCTCTACTAATTACTCTGCAGGAATAATGACCCATACCTCTCTACTAATTACTCTGCAGGAATAATGACCCATACCTCTACTAATTACTCTGCAGGAATAATGACCCATACCTCTACTAATTACTCTGCAGGAATAATGACCCATACCTCTACTAATTACTCTGCAGGAATAATGACCCATACCTCTCTACTAATTACTCTGCAGGAATAATGACCCATACCTCTCTACTAATTACTCTGCAGGAATAATGACCAATACCTCTCTACTAATTACTCTGCAGGAATACTGACCCATACCTCTACTAATTACTCTGCAGGAATAATGACCCATACCTCTACTAATTACTCTGCAGGAATAATGACCCATACCTCTACTAATTACTCTGCAGGAATAATGACCCATACCTCTACTAATTACTCTGCAGGAATACTGACCCATACCTCTCTACTAATTACTCTGCAGGAATAATGACCCATACCTCTCTACTAATTACTCTGCAGGAATAATGACCCATACCTCTACTAATTACTCCACAGGAATAATGACCCATACCTCTACTAATTACTCTGCAGGAATAATGACCCATACCTCTCTACTAATTACTCTGCAGGAATAATGACCCATACCTCTACTAATTACTCTGCAGGAATAATGACCCATACCTCTACTAATTACTCTGCAGGAATACTGACCCATACCTCTCTACTAATTACTCTGCAGGAATAATGACCCATACCTCTCTACTAATTACTCTGCAGGAATAATGACCCATACCTCTACTAATTACTCCGCAGGAATAATGACCCATACCTCTACTAATTACTCTGCAGGAATAATGACCCATACCTCTACTAATTACTCTGCAGGAATAATGACCCATACCTCTACTAAATACTATGCAGGAATAATGACCCATACCTCTACTAATTACTCTGCAGGAATACTGACCCATACCTCTACTAATTACTCTGCAGGAATAATGACCCATACCTCTACTAAATACTATGCAGGAATAATGACCCATACCTCTACTAATTATAAATAACTACCTGACGAGCATGTGATTCTCTAACGGGCAGCGTGTGATTCTCTAACGGGCAGCGTGTGATTCTCTAACGGGCAGCGTGTGATTCTCTAACGGGCAGCGTGTGATTCTCTAACGGGCAGCGTGTGATTCTCTAACGGGCAGCGTGTGATTCTCTAACGGGCAGCGTGTGATTCTCTAACGGGCAGCGTGTGATTCTCTAACGGGCAGCGTGTGATTCTCTAACGGGCAGCGTGTGGTTCTCTAACGGGCAGCGTGTGATTCTCTAACGGGCAGCGTGTGATTCTCTAACGGGCAGCGTGTGATTCTCTAACGGGCAGCGTGTGGTTCTCTAACGGGCAGCGTGTGATTCTCTAACGGGCAGCGTGTGATTCTCTAACGGGCAGCGTGTGATTCTCTAACGGGCAGCGTGTGGTTCTCTAACGGGCAGCGTGTGATTCTCTAACGGGCAGCGTGTGATTCTCTAACGGGCAGCGTGTGATTCTCTAACGGGCAGCGTGTGATTCTCTAACAGGCAGCGTGTGATTCTCTAACAGGCAGCGTGTGATTCTCTAACAGGCAGCATCTGTGTCCTTTCCGATCTCCTCAGGGGGAAGTATCAGACAGATGTTTACTGTTACTCTCTGGTTTGTTATTGTTTATGTTTATGTTATGTTTATGTTTATTTTAATCACAGGTCAGCCAATCACAGCTAGAAGCTGTCTCAAATGTTCCAGTCCATAAACGTAGAAAAAGGAGATTAAACCAGAATGTATCTCTGTGCTGAGAGAGGCGAGATTACCTGAACGCTATGGATCTACCTTGTTAAACCTGCCCAGTTAACAGCTCTCTCTGCTCTCTCTGCTCTCTCTGCTCTCTCTGCTCTCTCTGCTCTCTCTGCTCTCTGCTCTCTCTGCTCTCTCTGCTCTCTCTGCTCTCTGCTCTCTCTGCTCTCTCTCTCTCTCTGATCTCTCTGCTCTCTCTGCTCTCTGCTCTCTCTGCTCTCTCTGCTCTCTCTCTCTCTCTGCTCTCTCTGCTCTCTCTGCTCTCTCAGCTCTCTCTTCTCTCTCTGCTCTCTCTGCTCTCTCTGTCTCTCTCTCTCTGCTCTCTCTGCTCTCTCTGCTCTCTCTGTCTCTCTCTCTATGCTCTCTCTGCTCTCTCTGCTCTCTCTGTCTCTCTCTCTCTGCTCTCTCTGCTCTCTCTGCTCTCCCTGCTCTCCCTGCTCTCTCTGCTCTCTCTGCTCTCTCTGCTCTCTCTGTCTCTCTGTCTCTCTCTCTCTGCGCTCTCTGCTCTCTCTGCTCTCTCTGCTCTCTCTGCTCTCTCTGCTCTCCCTGCTCTCCCTGCTCTCTCTGCTCTCTCTGCTCTCTCTGCTCTCTCTGCTCTCTCTGCTCTCTCTGCTCTCTCTGCTCTCTCCGTTTTCTCCGCTCTCTCCGCTCTCTCCGCTCTCTCCGCTCTCTCCGCTCTCTCCGCTCTCTCTGCAATCTCTCTGCTCTCTCTGCTCTCTCTGCTCTCTCTGCTCTCTCTGCTCTCTCTGCTCTCTCTGCTCTCTCCGCTCTCTCTGCTCTCTCTGTTCTCTCCGTTCTCTCTGCTCTCTCTGCTCTCTCTGTTCTCTCTAAACTCTCTGCTCTCTCTGCTCTCTCTGCTCTCTCTAAACTCTCTGTTTTCTCTGCTCTCTCTGCTCTCTCCCCTCTCTCAGCTCTCTCAGCTCTCTACATAGAGGTTACTTCCCAAACAGCAGGCTGCCATAGCACACTACTTTTTTTCCAGGGCCTGTAGGGAATAGTGTGCCAATTGGGACTTACTCAAAGCAGTAAGTGGAGGCATTTGGCAGATCTCCTCCTGATAATCTAATCATAACAGATTACTGAGGTGATGAGAGAATACAAACACACCATAACACACACACACCATAACACACACACACACACACACACACACACACACACACACACACACACACACACACACACACACACACACACACACACACACACACACACACACACACACACACACACACACACACACACCATAACACACACACACCATAACACACACACACACACACACACCATAACACACACACACACACACACCATAACACACACACACACACACACCATAACACACACACACACTACTGAGGTGATGAGAGAATACAAACACACCATAACACACACACACCATAACACACACACACACACACACACACACACACACACACACACACACACACACACACACACACACACACACACACACACACACACACACACACACACACACACACACACCATAACACACACACACCATAACACACACACACACACACACACCATAACACACACACACACACACACCAAAACACACACACACACACACACCATAACACACACACACACACACACACACACACACACACACACACACACACACACACACACACACACACACACACACCACACACACCACACACACACACACACACACACACACACACACACACACACACACACACACACACACACCATAACACACAACATAAAACACACACACACCATAACACACAACATAACACACACACCATAACACACACACACACACACACACCATAACACACACACACACACACACACACACACACACACACACACACACACACACACCGAACACACACACACACACACACACACACACACACACACACACACACACACACACACACACACACACACACACACACACACACACACACACACACCATAACACACAACATAAAACACACACACACCATAACACACAACATAACACACACACCATAACACACACACACACACACACACACACACACACACACACACACACACACACACACACACACACACACACACAATAACACACACACACACACACACACACACACACACACACACACACACACACACACACACACATACACAAACACACAAATAGAGACGACCACACACACACACACACACACACACACACACACACCGTAACACACACACCATACCACACACACACACACACACACACACACACACACACACACACACACACACACACACACACACACACACACACCACACACACACACACACACACACACACACACACACACACACACACACACACAAATAGAGACGACCACACACACACACACACACACACACACACACACACACACACACACACACACACACACACACACACACACACACACACACACACACACACATACAAATAGAGACAAACACACACACACACACACACACACACACACACACACACACACACACACACACACACACACACACACACACACACACACACACACACACAACACACACACACACTGCTCCTAAACACACACACACACACTGCTCCTAAACAAACAAACACACAACTCATAACACACACACTGCTCCTAAACACACACACACACACACACACACACACACACACACACACACACACACACACACACACACACACACACACACACACACACACACACACACACACAACCACATACAAATAGAGACAAACACACACACACACACACACACACACACACACACACACACACACACACACACACACACACACACACACACACACACACACACACACACACACACACACACACACACACACACACACACACAAATAGAGACACATCTCTCTTCTTGCTGTTTGGACAGCAGCTCCAGCTATTGCTGTGTCTTAATACCGGGGAAACGGTTAAACGTTATTCATTAATATTTAGGAAAAGATGTATAAACCACAGGGAATGATTTTAATCTTTAGGGCAGACATGTTTATTAGATAGTTTATTACCAGTTAGAATAGGAACAAACTTTTACTATATGAAACAAGCTACTACTTTATGAGTAGTCTGGAGTATCAAACAGAATACCAACACCAGCAGCAAAGTATTTGACACTTTCACTGTAAACTACGTAACGTAACAACAGAACCCTTTGCTGCTGGAAGAGAAACGACCCCAGTTAATAATAAAATATAAATACAAGGTAGTGATGTATATTCACACCAAGCAACGCATTAGTGTAGTTCAGTCCATCAACTGGAATGGCAGATATTAAACTGAGACCCTCGACAAAATGTCTGAAACACTTTCAGTCTCTATATTCCCTTTAGAATCTCTCTATTCCCTGTAGAATCTCTCTATTCCCTGTAGAATCTCTCTTTTCCCTGTAGAATCTCTCTATTCCCTGTAGAATTTCTCTATTCCCTGTAGAATTTCTTTATTCCCTGTAGAATCTCTCTATTCCCTGTAGAATCTCTCTATTCCCTGTAGAATCTCTCTATTCCCTGTAGAATCTCTCTTTTCCCTGTAGAATCTCTCTATTCCCTGTAGAATCTCTCTATTCCCTTTGGAATCTCCTTATTCCCTGTAGAATACAACATACAGACTGACAAATAGCAGCGAATCTACCTTTGATTAAACAGTGGTTTATTAAAAAGCTCCTGATTGCTCTTAATAACCGCTGTGAGACTCGTCTTAATAACCGCTGTGAGACTCGTCTTAATAACCGCTGTGAGACTCGTCTTAATAACCGCTGTGAGACTCGTCTTAATAACCGCTGTGAGACTCGTCTTAATAACCGCTGTGAGACTCGTCTTAATAACCGCTGTGAGACTCGTCTTAATAACCGCTGTGAGACTCGTCTTAATAACCGCTGTGAGACTCGTCTTAATAACCGCTGTGAGACTCGTCTTAATAACCGCTGTGAGACTCGTCTTATTAACCGCTGTGAGACTCGTCTTAATAACCGCTGTGAGACTCGTCTTAATAACCGCTGTGAGACTCGTCTTATTAACCGCTGTGAGACTCGTCTTAATAACCGCTGTGAGACTCGTCATAATAACCGCTGTGAGACTCGTCTTAATAACCGCTGTGAGACTCGTCTTATTAACCGCTGTGAGACTCGTCTTAATAACCGCTGTGAGACTCGTCTTATTAACCGCTGTGAGACTCGTCTTAGTAACCGCTGTGAGACTCGTCTTAATAACCGCTGTGAGACTCGTCTTATTAACCGCTGTGAGACTCGTCTTATTAACCGCTGTGAGACTCGTCTTAATAACCGCTGTGAGACTCGTCTTAATAACCGCTGTGAGACTCGTCTTATTAACCGCTGTGAGACTCGTCTTAATAACCGCTGTGAGACTCGTCTTAATAACCGCTGTGAGACTCGTCTTAATAACCGCTGTGAGACTCGTCTTAATAACCGCTGTGAGACTCGTCTTAATAACCGCTGTGAGACTCGTCTTATTAACCGCTGTGAGACTCGTCTTAATAACCGCTGTGAGACTCGTCTTATTATCCGCTGTGAGACTCGTCTTATTAACCGCTGTGAGACTCGTCTTAATAACCGCTGTGAGACTCGTCTTAATAACCGCTGTGAGACTCGTCTTATTAACCGCTGTGAGACTCGTCTTATTAACCGCTGTGAGACTCGTCTTAATAACCGCTGTGAGACTCGTCTTATTAACCGCTGTGAGACTCGTCTTATTAACCGCTGTGAGACTCGTCTTATTAACCGCTGTGAGACTCGTCTTATTAACCGCTGTGAGACTCGTCTTAATATCCGCTGTGAGACTCGTCTTAATAACCGCTGTGAGACTCGTCTTAATAACCGCTGTGAGACTCGTCTTAATAACCGCTGTGAGACTCGTCATAATAACCGCTGTGAGACTCGTCTTAATAACCGCTGTGAGACTCGTCTTATTAACCGCTGTGAGACTCGTCTTAATAACCGCTGTGAGACTCGTCTTATTATCCGCTGTGAGACTCGTCTTAATAACCGCTGTGAGACTCGTCTTAATAACCGCTGTGAGACTCGTCTTATTAACCGCTGTGAGACTCGTCTTATTAACCGCTGTGAGACTCGTCTTAATAACCGCTGTGAGACTCGTCTTATTAACCGCTGTGAGACTCGTCTTATTAACCGCTGTGAGACTCGTCTTATTAACCGCTGTGAGACTCGTCTTTTTAACCGCTGTGAGACTCGTCTTAATATCCGCTGTGAGACTCGTCTTAATAACCGCTGTGAGACTCGTCTTATTAACCGCTGTGAGACTCGTCTTAATATCCGCTGTGAGACTCGTCTTAATAACCGCTGTGAGACTCGTCTTAATAACCGCTGTGAGACTCGTCTTAATAACCGCTGTGAGACTCGTCATAATAACCGCTGTGAGACTCGTCTTAATAACCGCTGTGAGACTCGTCTTATTAACCGCTGTGAGACTCGTCTTAATAACCGCTGTGAGACTCGTCTTATTATCCGCTGTGAGACTCGTCTTAATAACCGCTGTGAGACTCGTCTTAATAACCGCTGTGAGACTCGTCTTAATAACCGCTGTGAGACTCGTCTTGTTAACCGCTGTGAGACTCGTCTTAATAACCGCTGTGAGACTCGTCATAATTACCGCTGTGAGACTCGTCTTAATAACCGCTGTGAGACTCGTCTTATTAACCGCTGTGAGACTCGTCTTAATAACCGCTGTGAGACTCGTCTTAATAACCGCTGTGAGACTCGTCTTAATAACCGCTGTGAGACTCGTCTTAATAACCGCTGTGAGACTCGTCTTAATAACCGCTGTGAGACTCGTCTTATTAACCGCTGTGAGACTCGTCTTAATAACCGCTGTGAGACTCGTCTTATTAACCGCTGTGAGACTCGTCTTATTAACCGCTGTGAGACTCGTCTTATTAACCGCTGTGAGACTCGTCTTATTAACCGCTGTGAGACTCGTCTTAATATCCGCTGTGAGACTCGTCTTAATAACCGCTGTGAGACTCGTCTTAATAACCGCTGTGAGACTCGTCTTAATAACCGCTGTGAGACTCGTCATAATAACCGCTGTGAGACTCGTCTTAATAACCGCTGTGAGACTCGTCTTATTAACCGCTGTGAGACTCGTCTTAATAACCGCTGTGAGACTCGTCTTATTATCCGCTGTGAGACTCGTCTTAATAACCGCTGTGAGACTCGTCTTAATAACCGCTGTGAGACTCGTCTTAATAACCGCTGTGAGACTCGTCTTGTTAACCGCTGTGAGACTCGTCTTAATAACCGCTGTGAGACTCGTCATAATAACCGCTGTGAGACTCGTCTTAATAACCGCTGTGAGACTCGTCTTATTAACCGCTGTGAGACTCGTCTTAATAACCGCTGTGAGACTCGTCTTATTAACCGCTGTGAGACTCGTCTTAGTAACCGCTGTGAGACTCGTCTTAATAACCGCTGTGAGACTCGTCTTATTAACCGCTGTGAGACTCGTCTTATTAACCGCTGTGAGACTCGTCTTAATAACCGCTGTGAGACTCGTCTTATTAACCGCTGTGAGACTCGTCTTAATAACCGCTGTGAGACTCGTCTTAATAACCGCTGTGAGACTCGTCTTAATAACCGCTGTGAGACTCGTCTTAATAACCGCTGTGAGACTCGTCTTAATAACCGCTGTGAGACTCGTCTTATTAACCGCTGTGAGACTCGTCTTAATAACCGCTGTGAGACTCGTCTTATTATCCGCTGTGAGACTCGTCTTATTAACCGCTGTGAGACTCGTCTTAATAACCGCTGTGAGACTCGTCTTAATAACCGCTGTGAGACTCGTCTTATTAACCGCTGTGAGACTCGTCTTATTAACCGCTGTGAGACTCGTCTTAATAACCGCTGTGAGACTCGTCTTATTAACCGCTGTGAGACTCGTCTTATTAACCGCTGTGAGACTCGTCTTATTAACCGCTGTGAGACTCGTCTTAATAACCGCTGTGAGACTCGTCTTATTAACCGCTGTGAGACTCGTCTTATTAACCGCTGTGAGACTCGTCTTAATAACCGCTGTGAGACTCGTCTTAATAACCGCTGTGAGACTCGTCTTATTAACCGCTGTGAGACTCGTCTTATTAACCGCTGTGAGACTCGTCTTTTTAACCGCTGTGAGACTCGTCTTAATATCCGCTGTGAGACTCGTCTTAATAACCGCTGTGAGACTCGTCTTATTAACCGCTGTGAGACTCGTCTTAATAACCGCTGTGAGACTCGTCTTAATAACCGCTGTGAGACTCGTCTTATTAACCGCTGTGAGACTCGTCTTAATAACCGCTGTGAGACTCGTCTTAATAACCGCTGTGAGACTCGTCTTAATAACCGCTGTGAGACTCGTCTTAATAACCGCTGTGAGACTCGTCTTAATAACCGCTGTGAGACTCGTCTTAATAACCGCTGTGAGACTCGTCTTAATAACCGCTGTGAGACTCGTCGTAATAACCGCTGTGAGACTCGTCTTAATAACCGCTGTGAGACTCGTCTTAATAACCGCTGTGAGACTCGTCTTATTAACCGCTGTGAGACTCGTCTTATTAACCGCTGTGAGACTCGTCTTATTAACCGCTGTGAGACTCGTCTTAATAACCGCTGTGAGACTCGTCTTATTAACCGCTGTGAGACTCGTCTTAATAACCGCTGTGAGACTCGTCTTAATATTCGCTGTACTGTAGTGTAGGGTAATGTACTGCAGAGTACTTCAGTGTACTGTAGTGTAATGTAGTGTAATGTACTGCAGTGTACTGCAGTGTACTGTAGTGTAATGTAGTGTAATGTACTGCAGTGTACTGCAGTGTACTGTAGTGTAATGTAGTGTAGGGTACTGTACTGCAGTGTAGGGTAATGTACTGCAGTGTACTGTAGTGTTCTGTAGTGTAATGTAGGGTACTGTACTGTAGTGTAGGGTAATGTACTGCAGAGTACTTCAGTGTACTGTAGTGTAATGTAGTGTAATGTACTGCAGTGTACTGCAGTGTACTGTAGTGTAATGTAGTGTAATGTACTGCAGTGTACTGCAGTGTACTGTAGTGTAATGTAGTGTAGGGTAATGTACTGCAGTGTACTGTAGTGTTCTGTAGTGTAATGTAGGGTACTGTACTGTAGTGTAGGGTAATGTACTGCACACTGCAGTGTAATGTACTGTGGTGTAGGTTAAGGTACTGTACCGTTGTGTAGATTAATGTACTGTAGTGTTGGGTACTGTAGGGTAAGGTACTGTACTGTACTGTAGGGTACTGTAGTGTAGGGTACTGTACTCTAGGGTAATGTACTGTAGTATAGTGCAGGGTAATGTACTGTAATGTTGGGTACTGTACTGTAGGGTAATGTACTGTGGTGTAGGTTAAGGTACTGTACTGTAGGGTAGTGTGGGGTACTGTATTGTAGTGTAGGGTACTGTAGTGTAATGTAGGGTAGGGTACTGTACTGTACTGTACTGTAGGGTAGGGTACTGTAGTGTAATGTAGGGTAGGGTACTGTAGTGTAATGTAGGGTAGGGTACTGTACTGTACTGTAGGGTAGGGTAGGGTACTGTAGTGTAATGTAGGGTAGGGTACTGTAGTGTAGGGTAGGGTAGGGTACTGTAGTGTGGGGTAGGGTAGGGTACTGTAGTGTGGGGTAGGGTACTGTAGTGTGGGGTAGGGTAGGGTACTCTAGTGTGGGGTAGGGTACTGTACTGTAGGGTATGGTAGCGTACTGTACTGTACTGTAGGGTAGGGTAGGGTACTGTAGGGTAGGGTAGGGTACTCTAGTGTGGGGTAGGGTACTGTACTGTAGGGTATGGTAGCGTACTGTACTGTACTGTAGGGTAGGGTAGGGTACTGTAGTGTGGGGTAGGGTACTGTAGGGTATGGTAGCGTACTGTACTGTACTGTAGGGTAGGGTAATGTACTGTAGGGTAGGGCATTGTGGGCGGCAGCGAGGTTGACTGGTGCCCAGACACACATGTTCATGATTACTGCCCCTCCCCATTCTACTGTAGGGTAGGGTAATGTACTGTAGGGTACTGTGGGGTAATGTACTGTAGGGTAGGGTAATGTACTGTAGGGTAGGGTAGGGTACTGTAGGGTAGGGTAGGGTACTGTAGTGTGGGGTAGGGTACTGTACTGTAGGGTATGGTAGCGTACTGTACTGTACTGTAGGGTAGGGTAGGGTACTGTAGTGTGGGGTAGGGTACTGTAGGGTATGGTAGCGTACTGTACTGTACTGTAGGGTAGGGTAATGTACTGTAGGGTAGGGCATTGTGGGCGGGAGCGAGGTTGACTGGTGCCCAGACACACATGTTCATGATTACTGCCCCTCCCCACTCTGCCACTACCAAGACTACATGCATTCAAATCCTCTGAACGCCAAGTCAAATTTAACAAGCGTTTTTTCTGAATAGGAATCCCACTGTTAAGAGTTTAGTTAACGGCTAGAGGTTGTTTATCCCTGAGAAACAAGACTCATATGAATTCATATTGATTCATATGGATTCATATTCATTCATATTGATTCATATGGATTCATATTGATTCATATGGATTACTATGGATTAATATTGATTCCTATAGATTCGTATGGATTCATATGGATTCACATTAATTCATATTGATTCATATGGATTCACATTGATTCATATTGATTCATATTGACTCATATGGATTCATATGGATTCATATCGATTCATATGGATTCATATGGATTCGTATTGATTCATATGGATTCATATTGATTCATATTGATTCATATTGACTCATATTGATTCATATTGACTCATATTGATTCATATTGACTCATATGGATTCATATGGATTCATATGGATTCATATTGATTCATATTGATTCATATGGATTCATATGGATTCATATTGATTCATATTGACTCATATTGATTCCTAAATTAAGAACTACTCATAGACGGAACCTGAGATGTTCATAAAAGGGACAATAAGTAATGCATCGTCCATCCACCAACATAGCCATCTTTAGCCATCTTTAGCCATCTTTAGCCATCTGTCTTTAACCATCAGTTCACATGGTTTACAACAGAGCAGTTGAACTAACATGTTGCCAACCAGAGGAAGCTGCTGTGGGTATTATTATATGAGCAGATTGTAGATTTAGAGATTAATTGAATTTTAACGTTTTCTGAGGATTTCTCATCCAAAGATTACAAGGTGTTGCCGAGACAACGGATACATGTGCAAAAACAAATAGAAACATACGTTTATATATTGAACTAAAACAATTCGTATTTTATATTTTAAAATTATACATATTTCTTTGAATTCAGGGCTCCAATCTCAAATTGTAATATTTTCCTATTCTTCCTCAAATCCAGTTGTGTTAATTAACAGATTAATAAATTACCTCTGCTGTTCTGCTCTACTCAGTATGATACGATAACAAGTGACACATGAACTGAGGTGGAGATATATACAGATTACTGATACCTGTTGTAGATATCTATACAGGGTGATAGTTACTGATACATATCTATACAGGGTGATAGTTACTGATACATATCTATACAGGGTGATAGTTACTGATACCTGTTGTAGATATCTATACAGGGTGATAGAGACTGATACATATCTATACAGGGTGATAGTTACTGATACCTGTTGTAGATATCTATACAGGGTGATAGTTACTGATACCTGTTGTAGGTATCTATACAGGGTGATAGTTACTGATACCTGTTGTATGATCTGGTTCTTCTACACTGGTTCGCTCTCAGATGGCCTTTCTATTCTCCTCTCCTCTCCTCTCCTCTCCTCTCCTCTCCTCTCCTCTCCTCTCCTCTCCTCTCCTCTCCTCTCCTCTCCTCTCCCATAGTATATACTCTCGACATCAGGGACATGGTGTGGGGTCAGAGGTTAACCTCTTAATAGGTGCTGCTGATTGGTGGAAGTACCCCCATCTCCCTTGGCTCTCACTGTGCATTATTCCTCTGTGCGGCGGGCACTCACTCACTCACTCATTCACACACACACACACACACACACACACAGACACAGACACAGACACACACACACACACACACACACACACACACACACACACACACACACACACACACACACACACACACACACACACACACACACACACACACACAGTGCTGTCTGAACACGCATCACTTCGGCTAGTCTAAAAACATTCAGTTTTTGACGCGTGCGAATCTATTAAAGGGATACTTTGGGAGCAGTCAGATGAACTTGTGAATACCCATAGACTCCCAGTCATTTCGCTAACGCTAGTTAGCTTTGGGCTCACGGAACTTCCCTCTACCTTCCTTCATACTAGACACAGAGACAAATGGTATCCATGAGTTAATCTGACGTCTGGCGAATTTGAGAAAGAGCCTCATTGCTAAAAACCATGAAGTATCCCTTTAAATAAACGCTGACTCCCTTTGGCCTTGGATTGGAAACGTTTCTCCCTTAACTTCTAATTCACCTCAGAGAGAGAGGAAAGACTGGTGTAATTCATAGTGATTCAGTGTGTGAGTTATGTAGTTAAATTATCACACTAAATAGAGCCCTTCTTGAACTGTAAGGACTGAAAACCCAGGAGTATATATAAAGTAGTGTTGGCATAAGATATACATTTAAAGTATATATATATATAAAGTAGTGTTGGTATAATGTATACATTTAAAGTATATATATATATAACGTAGTCTTGGCATAATATATAAATATAAAGTATATATATATATAAAGGAGTGTTGTTATAATATAATAAATATAAAGTATATATATATATATATGTATAACGTAGTGTTGATATAATATATAAAAATAAAGTATATATATATGTGAAGTAGTTGTGTTATAATATATAAATATAAAGTATATTTTTATATATATATATATATATATATATATATATAAGTAGTGTTGTTATAATATATAAATATAACGTATATATATATATAAAGTATTGTTATAATATATAAATATAATATATATATATTTATAAAGTAGTGTTGTTATAATATATAAATATAAAGTATATATATATATACATATAATGTTGTTATAATATAATATAATGCCTTGATGGTGAACATGAGAAGATACCGTTAAGACAATTCATTAACTGGTTTCGTGACGAAATGGGAGCTCTGTAACAAGTCAATAGAACTGGGTTTTTACGTTTATCAGAGGGTGCATTAGTTTAGGCAAATAGTGAAATCAAATATTTACTATTTTTGTATGAAGACAACTCTATCTAGAAAGGCAAAAATTATCTTTGTATTTTTTTTATTTAATTAACAAGGCAAGTCAGTTACAATGACGGCCCACCCCGGCCAAACCTTAAACCGGACGACGCTGGGCCAATTGTGCGCCGCCCTATGGGACTCCCAATCACAGCCGGTTGTGATACAGCCTGGAATTGAACCAGGATCTGTAGTGATGCCTCTAGCACTGAGACGCAGCGGCTTAGACCGCTGTGATACAGCCTGGAATCGAGCCAGGGTCTGTAGTGACCCCTCTAGCACTGAGATGCAGTGCCTTAGACCGCTGTGATACAGCCTGGAATCGAACCAGGGTCTGTAATGACACCTCTAGCACTGAGATGCAGCGCCTTAGACCGCTGTGATACAGCCTGGAATCGAACCAGGGTCTGTAATGACACCTCTAGCACTGAGATGCAGCGCCTTAGACCGCTGTGATACAGCCTGGAATCGAACAAGGGTCTGTAATGACACCTCTAGCACTGAGATGCAGCGCCTTAGACCGCTGTGATACAGCCTGGAATCGAACAAGGGTCTGTAGTGAAGCCTCTAGGACTGAGAAGCAACGCCTTAGATGGCTACGCCACTCAGAAGCCCTAATGCCTGCAATGCACTAACCACCATAGTTATTACAGTATAACTGTCAGTTACCATGGTTATTATTACAGTATATCTGTCAGTTACCGTAGTTATTATTACAGTATATCTGTCAGTTACCGTAGTTATTATTACAGTATATCTGTCAGTTACCATAGTTATTATTACAGTATATCTGTCAGTTACCATGGTTATTATTACAGTATATCTGTCAGTTACCGTAGTTATTATTACAGTATATCTGTCAGTTACCGTAGTTATTATTACAGTATATAGTTATTATTACAGTATAACTGTCAGTTACCATGGTTATTATTACAGTATATCTGTCAGTTACCATGGTTATTATTACAGTATATCTGTCAGCTACCGTAGTTATTATTACAGTAAATCTGTCAGTTACTGTAGTTATTATTACAGTAAATCTGTCAGTTACCGTAGTTATTATTACAGTATATCTGTCAGTTACCGTAGTTATTATTACAGTATATCTGTCAGTTACCATAGTTATTATTACAGTATATCTGTCAGTTACCGTAGTTATTATTACAGTATATAGTTATTATTACAGTATATCTGTCAGTTACCGTAGTTATTATTACAGTATATAGTTATTATTACAGAATATCTGTCAGTTACCGTAGTTATTATTACAGTATATCTGTCAGTTACCGTAGTTATTATTACAGTATATCTGTCAGTTACCATAGTTATTATTACAGTATATCTGTCAGTTACCGTAGTTATTATTACAGTATATCTGTCAGTTACCGTAGTTATTATTACAGTATATAGTTATTATTACAGTATATCTGTCAGTTACCATAGTTATTATTACAGTATATCTGTCAGTTACCATGGTTATTATTACAGTATATCTGTCAGTTACCGTAGTTATTATTACAGTATATAGTTATTATTACAGTATATCTGTCAGTTACCGTAGATATTATTACAGTATATATATATATATATATAGTTATTATTACAGTATATAGTTATTATTACAGTATATCTGTCAGTTACCGTAGTTATTATTACAGTATATCTGTCAGTTACCATGGTTATTATTACAGTATATCTGTCAGTTACCGTAGTTATTATTACAGTATATCTGTCAGTTACCGTAGTTATTATTACAGTATATAGTTATTATTACAGTATATCTGTCAGTTACCGTAGTTATTATTACAGTATATAGTTATTATTACAGTATATCTGTCAGTTACCGTAGTTATTATTACAGTATATAGTTATTATTACAGTATATCTGTCAGTTACCATGGTTATTATTACAGTATATAGTTATTATTACAGTATATCTGTCAGTTACCGTAGTTATTATTACAGTATATCTGTCAGTTACCATGGTTATTATTACAGTATATCTGTCAGTTACCGTAGTTATTATTACAGTATATCTGTCAGTTACCGTAGTTATTATTACAGTATATCTGTCAGTTACCATGGTTATTATTACAGTATATCTGTCAGTTACCATAGTTATTATTACAGTATATCTGTCAGTTACCGTAGTTATTATTACAGTATATCTGTCAGTTACCATAGTTATTATTACAGTATATCTGTCAGTTACCGTAGTTATTATTACAGTATATAGTTATTATTACAGAATATCTGTCAGTTACCGTAGTTATTATTACAGTATATCTGTCAGTTACCGTAGTTATTATTACAGTATATCTGTCAGTTACCGTAGTTATTATTACAGTATATAGTTATTATTACAGAATATCTGTCAGTTACCGTAGTTATTATTACAGTATATCTGTCAGTTACCGTAGTTATTATTACAGTATATCTGTCAGTTACCATGGTTATTATTACAGTATATCTGTCAGTTACCGTAGTTATTATTACAGTATATCTGTCAGTTACCATGGTTATTATTACAGTATATCTGTCAGTTACCGTAGTTATTATTACAGTATATCTGTCAGTTACCGTAGTTATTATTACAGTATATCTGTCAGTTACCGTAGTTATTATTACAGTATATCTGTCAGTTACCGTAGTTATTATTACAGTATATCTGTCAGTTACCGTAGTTATTATTACAGTATATCTGTCAGTTACCGTAGTTATTATTACAGTATATCTGTCAGCTACTGTAGATAGGTTTTAAGAGCAGCTGTGAACCGGTTTCAGTCTCTGGTCTCCATACTCTTCTGGTTACAGCGTGTTTGTTTCATAGTTATAAATGATCAAACTAACAAAATTACTCATAGTTGTTTTATGTGTCTAAGCTAAACCGTGGTAGATGAGGTTAGTTATAGGTATGGAACATGGAACAGAGTACATGAGCCTGGGAAATGATCTCCCTCCCAGTATATGAGCCAGGAAAATGATCAACCTCCCTGTATATGAGCCAGAGAAATTATCTCTCTCCCAGTATATGAGCCAGGGAAATGATCTCCCTCCCAGTATATGATCCAGGGAAATGATCTCCCTCCCAGTATATGAGCCAGAGAAATGATCTCCCTCCCTGTATATGAGCCAGAGAAATGATCTCCCTCCCTGTATATGAGCCAGGGAAATGATCTCCCTCCCAGTATATGATCCAGGGAAATGATCTCCCTCCCAGTATATGATCCAGAGAAATGATCTCCCTCCCAGTATATGAGCCAGAGAAATGATCTCCCTCCCAGTATATGATCCAGAGAAATGATCTCCCTCCCAGTATATGAGCCAGAGAAATGATCTCCCTCCCAGTATATGAGCCAGAGAAATGATCTCCCTCCCAGTATATGATCCAGAGAAATGATCTCCCTCCCAGTATATGATCCAGAGAAATGATCTCCCTCCCAGTATATGAGCCAGAGAAATTATCTCCCTCCCAGTATATGAGCCAGAGAAATGATCTCCCTCCCAGTATATGAGCCAGGGAAATGATCTCCCTCCCAGTATATGAGCCAGAGAAATGATCTCCCTCCTAGTAGAAACAGTAGAGACATACTGAGAAACCTCTGGACCGGGCATCCGTCTTCTGATCTAGCACACACACACACAGCTAGATAACACACATCTAGCACACATCTTACACACAGGCAACACAACCACAGCCCCGGTATTCCCTGTCTGTTCTCGTTCACATCTCGTTCCAACGCTGTAAATCCATTCTGTTGTTGACCGTTTGTTTCGCGTTGCTCGGAAATCTCTCCCCGTTGGTGTTTTTGTTCTATAATTACATCGCTTCACAAACGTAGCTTTAAGTTGTTCAAACATGTCATCTCCGTCTTCCAGGAATATTTACTAACAACATCACGAGGCACATACCAACATCTCACAGTCAGGCTTTTAGCTGGTTCATATTTACACATTACAAATCCCCAAATTACTGTTTAGGTTATTAAATGTTCCTCGAACCAAAACCCAACCCTTAACCCTAGCCGTGATCCCAAGCCTTAACTCTAACCGTGATCCCAAGCCTTAACTCTAACCGTGATCCCAAGCCTTAACTCTAACATTGACCCAATCTCTAACTCAGACACAGCCTCGTCCAACTGGTCAAACACTAACTCAGACACAGCCTCATCCATCTGGTTAAACACACAGCCTCATCCAACTGGTTAAACGCTAACTCAGACACAGCCTCATCCATCTGGTTAAACACACAGCCTCATCCAACTGGTTAAACACACAGCCTCATCCAACTGGTTAAACGCTAACTCAGACACAGCCTCATCCAACTGGTTAAACACACAGCCTCATCCATCTGGTTAAACACACAGCCTCATCCATCTGGTTAAACACACAGCCTCATCCAACTGGTTAAACGCTAACTCAGACACAGCCTCATCCATCTGGTTAAACACACAGCCTCATCCATCTGGTTAAACACTAACTCAGACAGAGCCTCATCCATCTGGTTAAACTCTAACTCAGACAGAGCCTCATCCAACTGGTTAAACACTAACTCAGACACAGCCTCATCCATCTGGTTAAACACACAGCCTCATCCATCTGGTTAAACACTAACTCAGACACAGCCTCATCCATCTGGTTAAACACACAGCCTCATCCATCTGGTTAAACACTAACTCAGACACAGCCTCATCCATCTGGTTAAACACACAGCCTCATCCAACTGGTTAAACACTAACTCAGACACAGCCTCATCCATCTGGTTAAACACTAACTCAGACAGAGCCTCATCCAACTGGTTAAACACTAACTCAGACACAGCCTCATCCATCTGGTTAAACACACAGCCTCATCCATCTGGTTAAACACTAACTCAGACAGAGCCTCATCCAACTGGTTAAACACTAACTCAGACACAGCCTCATCCATCTGGTTAAACACACAGCCTCATCCATCTGGTTAAACACTAACTCAGACACAGCCTCATCCAACTGGTCAAACTCTAACTCAGACAGAGCCTCATCCATCTGGTTAAACACACAGCCTCATCCATCTGGTTAAACACTAACTCAGACACAGCCTCATCCATCTGGTTAAACACACAGCCTCATCCAACTGGTTAAACACTAACTCAGACACAGCCTCATCCATCTGGTTAAACACACAGCCTCATCCATCTGGTTAAACACTAACTCAGACACAGCCTCATCCATCTGGTTAAACACACAGCCTCATCCAACGGTCAAACACACAGCCTCATCCATCTGGTCAAACACTAACTCAGACACAGCCTCATCCAACTGGTCAAACTCTAACTCAGACACAGCCTCATCCATCTGGTTAAACACTAACTCAGACACAGCCTCATCCAACTGGTTAAACACTAACTCAGACACAGCCTCATCCATCTGGTTAAACTCTAACTCAGACACAGCCTCATCCAACTGGTCAAACACTAACTCAGACACGGCCTCATCCAACGGTCAAACACACAGCCTCATCCATCTGGTTAAACACTAACTCAGACACAGCCTCATCCATCTGGTTAAACACTAACTCAGACACAGCCTCATCCATCTGGTTAAACACTAACTCAGACACAGCCTCATCCAACTGGTTAAACACTAACTCAGACACAGCCTCATCCAACTGGTTAAACACACAGCCTCATCCATCTGGTTAAACTCTAACTCAGACAGAGCCTCATCCATCTGGTTAAACACTAACTCAGACACAGCCTCATCCAACTGGTTAAACACTAACTCAGACAGAGCCTCATCCATCTGGTTAAACTCTAACTCAGACAGAGCCTCATCCATCTGGTTAAACACTAACTCAGACACAGCCTCATCCATCTGGTTAAACACACAGCCTCATCCATCTGGTTAAACACTAACTCAGACAGAGCCTCATCCATCTGGTTAAACTCTAACTCAGACAGAGCCTCATCCATCTGGTTAAACACCAACTCAGACACAGCCTCATCCAACTGGTTAAACACACAGCCTCATCCAACTGGTTAAACACTAACTCAGACACAGCCTCATCCAACGGTCAAAGTGAGACAGTAGTCTGTCAACAAACAGAGTGGTGTTCTCACCCCAGACAGAGTGGTGTACTCACCCCAGACAGAGTGGTGTACTCACCCCAGACAGAGTGGTGTACTCACCCCAGACAGAGTGGTGTACTCACCCCAGACAGAGTGGTGTTCTCACCCCAGACAGAGTGGTGTTCTCACCCCAGACAGAGTGGTGTAGTCACCCCAGACAGAGTGGTGTAGTCACCCCAGACAGAGTGGTGTAGTCACCCCAGACAGAGTGGTGTACTCACCCCAGACAGAGTGGTGTAGTCACCCCAGACAGAGTGGTGTAGTCACCCCAGACAGAGTGGTGTAGTCACCCCAGACAGAGTGGTGTACTCACCCCAGACAGAGTGGTGTAGTCACCCCAGACAGAGTGGTGTACTCACCCCAGACAGAGTGGTGTAGTCACCCCAGACAGAGTGGTGTACTCACCCCAGAAGAAGGTCTGTTGACACGGTGTAACAGTACTGAAGAGGCTGTTGGAAGCCATTGCTGCTCCTCGTTGCCGTGACACCAAAGCCTCCTGGCGGTTCCACTGTGGTAAGCCTGACCCTTGACCTCTAGCTCCTAAACCAAGAGCACGCACCAAGTCATGGAGATGGAGAGCAGAAAAAAAAAAAAAAATCCACAAGAAAGTCTTTCTGGTGTCAACTATTCAGACGACCACAAGTAACTACCAGGTCTGGTTTAGTTGGAAAAACAAAAATGGATCGTCTTTGCCGAGGGCTGAGGGTGGTGGTGTGGTCGGGTTGGAACGTCCTTACTGGCTAAGGTAGTGCGGTGCTGCGTAGCCCCTGTGACTGGTGCAGACCCGATCACATTAACCATTTAAATTCCCAGAGATATGTCACCCAGAGGGCCAAGCGTGGCAGCGTTGCGCGGCTGCCGTGTCTGTGGTTGCTAGGAGGCGAGGAGAGCGGAGCCTCACACTACCCGATAGACAGACAGACACCAGCTTTAAACTTTGTCTCCTTCCTGCCTGCCTTCCTTCTGCTGTCACTGGAGAGACCTGGTCACATGGTCCTGATGTCATCACTGAGCAACAGTTGACTAGGACAGCCTACCACTTTCCTCTTTTCTCCTCTCTTTTGCTTTCTCTCTGTCTCTATCTCTCTCTCTCTCT
>NC_074691.1:41820089-42007589 GCF_029448725.1 Salvelinus fontinalis | reverse complement strand
AGTAGTAGTAGTTGTATAGTAGTAGTAGTTGTATAGTAGTAGTAGTTGTATAGTAGTAGTAGTTGTATAGTAGTAGTAGTTGTATAGTAGTAGTAGTTGTATAGTAGTAGTAGTTGTATAGTAGTAGTAGTTGTATAGTAGTAGTAGTTGTATAATAGTAGTTGTATAGTAGTAGTAGTTGTATAGTAGTAGTAGTTGTATAGTAGTAGTTGTATAGTAGTAGTAGTTGTATAGTAGTAGTTGTATAGTAGTAGTAGTATAGTAGTAGTTGTATAGTAGTAGTTGTATAGTAGTAGTAGTATAGTAGTAGTAGTGGTATAGTAGTAGTTGTATAGTAGTAGTGGTATAGTAGTAGTTGTATAGTAGTAGTAGTATAGTAGTAGTTGTATAGTAGTAGTAGTATAGTAGTAGTTGTTGTATAGTAGTAGTAGCTGTATAGTAGTAGTTGTATAGTAGTAGTTGTATAGTAGTAGTTGTATAGTAGTAGTAGTATAGTAGTAGTAGTATAGTAGTAGTAGTGGTATAGTAGTAGTAGTTGTATAGTAGTAGTAGTGGTATAGTAGTAGTAGTATAGTAGTAGTTGTATAGTAGTAGTTGTATAGTAGTAGTAGTTGTATAGTAGTAGTTGTATAGTAGTAGTGGTATAGTAGTAGTTGTATAGTAGTAGTAGTATAGTAGTAGTAGTATAGTAGTAGTAGTGGTATAGTAGTAGTAGTTGTATAGTAGTAGTAGTGGTATAGTAGTAGTAGTATAGTAGTAGTAGTGGTATAGTAGTAGTTGTATAGTAGTAGTTGTATAGTAGTAGTTGTATAGTAGTAGTAGTTGTATAGTAGTAGTTGTATAGTAGTAGTGGTATAGTAGTAGTTGTATAGTAGTAGTTGTATAGTAGTAGCTGTATAGTAGTAGTGGTATAGTAGTAGTTGTATAGTAGTAGTAGTGGTATAGTAGTAGTTGTATAGTAGTAGTTGTATAGTAGTAGTTGTATAGTAGTAGTTGTATAGTAGTAGTTGTATAGTAGTAGTTGTATAGTAGTAGTTGTATAGTAGTAGTTGTATAGTAGTAGTTGTATAGTAGTAGTAGTATAGTAGTAGTAGTATAGTAGTAGTAGTGGTATAGTAGTAGTAGTTGTATAGTAGTAGTTGTATAGTAGTAGTTGTATAGTAGTAGTAGTATAGTAGTAGTAGTGGTATAGTAGTAGTTGTATAGTAGTAGTAGTAGTATAGTAGTAGTAGTGGTATAGTAGTAGTAGTATAGTAGTAGTAGTGGTATAGTAGTAGTTGTATAGTAGTAGTTGTATAGTAGTAGTTGTATAGTAGTAGTAGTTGTATAGTAGTAGTTGTATAGTAGTAGTGGTATAGTAGTAGTTGTATAGTAGTAGTTGTATAGTAGTAGCTGTATAGTAGTAGTGGTATAGTAGTAGTTGTATAGTAGTAGTAGTGGTATAGTAGTAGTTGTATAGTAGTAGTTGTATAGTAGTAGTTGTATAGTAGTAGTTGTATAGTAGTAGTTGTATAGTAGTAGTAGTTGTATAGTAGTAGTTGTATAGTAGTAGTTGTATAGTAGTAGTAGTGGTATAGTAGTAGTTGTATAGTAGTAGTAGTGGTATAGTAGTAGTTGTATAGTAGTAGTTGTATAGTAGTAGTTGTATAGTAGTAGTTGTATAGTAGTAGTAGCTGTATAGTAGTAGTTGTATAGTAGTAGTAGTTGTATAGTAGTAGCTGTATAGTAGTAGTTGTATAGTAGTAGTAGTATAGTAGTAGTAGTTGTATAGTAGTAGTTGTATAGTAGTAGTAGTGGTATAGTAGTAGTTGTATAGTAGTAGTTGTATAGTAGTAGTTGTATAGTAGTAGTTGTATAGTAGTAGTAGCTGTATAGTAGTAGTTGTATAGTAGTAGTAGTATAGTAGTAGTAGTATAGTAGTAGTAGTGGTATAGTAGTAGTTGTACAGTAGTAGTAGTTGTATAGTAGTAGTAGTGGTATAGTAGTAGTTGTATAGTAGTAGTAGTATAGTAGTAGTAGTATAGTAGTAGTAGTTGTATAGTAGTAGTAGCTGTATAGTAGTAGTTGTATAGTAGTAGTAGCTGTATAGTAGTAGTTGTATAGTAGTAGTAGTATAGTAGTAGTTGTATAGTAGTAGTAGTGGTATAGTAGTAGTTGTATAGTAGTAGTTGTATAGTAGTAGTTGTATAGTAGTAGTTGTATAGTAGTAGTAGCTGTATAGTAGTAGTTGTATAGTAGTAGTAGTTGTATAGTAGTAGCTGTATAGTAGTAGTTGTATAGTAGTAGTAGTATAGTAGTAGTAGTTGTATAGTAGTAGTTGTATAGTAGTAGTAGTGGTATAGTAGTAGTTGTATAGTAGTAGTTGTATAGTAGTAGTTGTATAGTAGTAGTTGTATAGTAGTAGTAGCTGTATAGTAGTAGTTGTATAGTAGTAGTAGTATAGTAGTAGTAGTATAGTAGTAGTAGTGGTATAGTAGTAGTTGTACAGTAGTAGTAGTTGTATAGTAGTAGTAGTGGTATAGTAGTAGTTGTATAGTAGTAGTAGTATAGTAGTAGTAGTATAGTAGTAGTAGTTGTATAGTAGTAGTAGCTGTATAGTAGTAGTTGTATAGTAGTAGTAGCTGTATAGTAGTAGTTGTATAGTAGTAGTAGTATAGTAGTAGTAGTATAGTAGTAGTAGTGGTATAGTAGTAGTTGTACAGTAGTAGTAGTTGTATAGTAGTAGTAGTGGTATAGTAGTAGTTGTATAGTAGTAGTAGTATAGTAGTAGTAGTGGTATAGTAGTAGTTGTATAGTAGTAGTAGTTGTATAGTAGTAGTTGTATAGTAGTAGTAGTTGTATAGTAGTAGTAGTTGTATAGTAGTAGTTGTATAGTAGTAGTTGTATAATAGTAGTTGTATAGTAGTAGTTGTATAGTAGTAGTTGTATAGTAGTAGTTGTATAGTAGTAGTTGTATAGTAGTAGTGGTATAGTAGTAGTAGTATAGTAGTAGTTGTATAGTAGTAGTTGTATAGTAGTAGTTGTATAGTAGTAGTTGTATAGTAGTAGTTGTATAGTAGTAGTTGTGTATTATTAGTTGTATAGTAGTAGTTGTATAGTAGTAGTTGTATAGTAGTAGTTGTATAGTAGTAGTTGTATAGTAGTAGTAGTTGTATAGTAGTAGTAGTGGTATAGTAGTAGCTGTATAGTAGTAGTGGTATAGTAGTAGCTGTATAGTAGTAGTTGTATAGTAGTAGTTGTATAGTAGTAGTTGTATAGTAGTAGTGGTATAGTAGTAGTAGTGGTATAGTAGTAGTTGTATAGTAGTAGTTGTATAGTAGTAGTTGTATAGTAGTAGTTGTATAGTAGTAGTAGTTGTATAGTAGTAGTGGTATAGTAGTAGTAGTATAGTAGTAGTAGCTGTATAGTAGTAGTAGTAGTATAGTAGTAGTGGTATATTAGTAGTGGTATAGTAGTAGTGGTATAGTAGTAGTAGTATAGTAGTAGTTGTATAGTAGTAGTTGTATAGTAGTAGTTGTATAGTAGTAGTAGTATATTAGTAGTAGTATAGTAGTAGTTGTGTATTAGTAGTTGTATAGTAGTAGTAGTAGTATAGTAGTAGTGGTATATTAGTAGTGGTATAGTAGTAGTGGTATAGTAGTAGTAGTATATTAGTAGTTGTATATTAGTAGTTGTATATTAGTAGTTGTATAGTAGTAGTTGTATAGTAGTAGTAGTAGTATAGTAGTAGTGGTATATTAGTAGTAGTATAGTAGTAGTTGTATAGTAGTAGTAGTATAGTAGTAGTTGTATAGTAGTAGTTGTATAGTAGTAGTTGTATAGTAGTAGTAGTATAGTAGTAGTTGTGTATTAGTAGTTGTATAGTAGTAGTAGTTGTATAGTAGTAGTAGTAGTATAGTAGTAGTTGTATAGTAGTAGTAGTATAGTAGTAGTTGTGTATTAGTAGTTGTATAGTAGTAGTAGTTGTATAGTAGTAGTAGTAGTATAGTAGTAGTTGTATAGTAGTAGTAGTATAGTAGTAGTTGTGTATTAGTAGTTGTATAGTAGTAGTAGTTGTATAGTAGTAGTTGTGTATTAGTAGTTGTATAGTAGTAGTAGTTGTATAGTAGTAGTTGTATAGTAGTAGTTGTATAGTAGTAGTAGTTGTATAGTAGTAGTTGTATAGTAGTAGTTGTATAGTAGTAGTGGTGTAGTAGTAGTAGTTGTATAGTAGTAGTTGTATAGTAGTAGTAGTATAGTAGTAGTTGTGTATTAGTAGTTGTATAGTAGTAGTAGTTGTATAGTAGTAGTTGTGTATTAGTAGTTGTATAGTAGTAGTAGTTGTATAGTAGTAGTTGTATAGTAGTAGTTGTATAGTAGTAGTAGTTGTATAGTAGTAGTTGTATAGTAGTAGTTGTATAGTAGTAGTGGTGTAGTAGTAGTAGTTGTATAGTAGTAGTTGTATAGTAGTAGTTGTATAGTAGTAGTGGTATAGTAGTAGTAGTTGTATAGTAGTAGTTGTATAGTAGTAGTAGTATAGTAGTAGTGGTATAGTAGTAGTTGTATAGTAGTAGTAGTATAGTAGTAGTAGTATAGTAGTAGTTGTATAGTAGTAGTAGTATAGTAGTAGTGGTATAGTAGTAGTTGTATAGTAGTAGTAGTATAGTAGTAGTAGTATAGTAGTAGTAGTATAGTAGTAGTTGTATAGTAGTAGTTGTATAGTAGTAGTAGTATAGTAGTAGTGGTATAGTAGTAGTTGTATAGTAGTAGTGGTATAGTAGTAGTTGTATAGTAGTAGTAGTATAGTAGTAGTTGTATAGTAGTAGTAGTATAGTAGTAGTTGTATAGTAGTAGTAGTTGTATAGTAGTAGTTGTATAGTAGTAGTTGTATAGTAGTAGTAGTATAGTAGTAGTAGTTGTATAGTAGTAGTAGTAGTATAGTAGTAGTTGTATAGTAGTAGTAGTTGTATAGTAGTAGTAGTATAGTAGTAGTTGTATAGTAGTAGTAGTTGTATAGTAGTAGTAGTATAGTAGTAGTTGTATATTAGTAGTGGTATAGTAGTAGTTGTATAGTAGTAGTTGTATAGTAGTAGTGGTATAGTAGTAGTAGTTGTATAGTAGTAGTAGCTGTATAGTAGTAGTTGTATAGTAGTAGTAGCTGTATAGTAGTAGTTGTATAGTAGTAGTAGTATAGTAGTAGTAGTATAGTAGTAGTAGTGGTATAGTAGTAGTTGTACAGTAGTAGTAGTTGTATAGTAGTAGTAGTGGTATAGTAGTAGTTGTATAGTAGTAGTAGTATAGTAGTAGTAGTATAGTAGTAGTAGTTGTATAGTAGTAGTAGCTGTATAGTAGTAGTTGTATAGTAGTAGTAGCTGTATAGTAGTAGTTGTATAGTAGTAGTAGTATAGTAGTAGTAGTATAGTAGTAGTAGTGGTATAGTAGTAGTTGTACAGTAGTAGTAGTTGTATAGTAGTAGTAGTGGTATAGTAGTAGTTGTATAGTAGTAGTAGTATAGTAGTAGTAGTGGTATAGTAGTAGTTGTATAGTAGTAGTAGTTGTATAGTAGTAGTTGTATAGTAGTAGTAGTTGTATAGTAGTAGTAGTTGTATAGTAGTAGTTGTATAGTAGTAGTTGTATAATAGTAGTTGTATAGTAGTAGTTGTATAGTAGTAGTTGTATAGTAGTAGTTGTATAGTAGTAGTTGTATAGTAGTAGTGGTATAGTAGTAGTTGTATAGTAGTAGTTGTATAGTAGTAGTTGTATAGTAGTAGTTGTATAGTAGTAGTTGTATAGTAGTAGTTGTGTATTATTAGTTGTATAGTAGTAGTTGTATAGTAGTAGTTGTATAGTAGTAGTTGTATAGTAGTAGTTGTATAGTAGTAGTAGTATAGTAGTAGCTGTATAGTAGTAGTTGTATAGTAGTAGTTGTATAGTAGTAGTTGTATAGTAGTAGTGGTATAGTAGTAGTAGTGGTATAGTAGTAGTTGTATAGTAGTAGTTGTATAGTAGTAGTTGTATAGTAGTAGTTGTATAGTAGTAGTAGTTGTATAGTAGTAGTGGTATAGTAGTAGTAGTATAGTAGTAGTAGCTGTATAGTAGTAGTAGTAGTATAGTAGTAGTGGTATATTAGTAGTGGTATAGTAGTAGTGGTATAGTAGTAGTAGTATAGTAGTAGTTGTATAGTAGTAGTTGTATAGTAGTAGTTGTATAGTAGTAGTAGTATATTAGTAGTAGTATAGTAGTAGTTGTGTATTAGTAGTTGTATAGTAGTAGTAGTAGTATAGTAGTAGTGGTATATTAGTAGTGGTATAGTAGTAGTGGTATAGTAGTAGTAGTATATTAGTAGTTGTATATTAGTAGTTGTATAGTAGTAGTTGTATAGTAGTAGTTGTATAGTAGTAGTAGTAGTATAGTAGTAGTGGTATATTAGTAGTAGTATAGTAGTAGTTGTATAGTAGTAGTAGTATAGTAGTAGTTGTATAGTAGTAGTTGTATAGTAGTAGTTGTATAGTAGTAGTAGTATAGTAGTAGTTGTGTATTAGTAGTTGTATAGTAGTAGTAGTTGTATAGTAGTAGTAGTAGTATAGTAGTAGTTGTATAGTAGTAGTAGTATAGTAGTAGTTGTGTATTAGTAGTTGTATAGTAGTAGTAGTTGTATAGTAGTAGTAGTAGTATAGTAGTAGTTGTATAGTAGTAGTAGTATAGTAGTAGTTGTGTATTAGTAGTTGTATAGTAGTAGTAGTTGTATAGTAGTAGTTGTGTATTAGTAGTTGTATAGTAGTAGTAGTTGTATAGTAGTAGTTGTATAGTAGTAGTTGTATAGTAGTAGTAGTTGTATAGTAGTAGTTGTATAGTAGTAGTTGTATAGTAGTAGTGGTGTAGTAGTAGTAGTTGTATAGTAGTAGTTGTATAGTAGTAGTAGTATAGTAGTAGTTGTGTATTAGTAGTTGTATAGTAGTAGTAGTTGTATAGTAGTAGTTGTGTATTAGTAGTTGTATAGTAGTAGTAGTTGTATAGTAGTAGTTGTATAGTAGTAGTTGTATAGTAGTAGTAGTTGTATAGTAGTAGTTGTATAGTAGTAGTTGTATAGTAGTAGTGGTGTAGTAGTAGTAGTTGTATAGTAGTAGTTGTATAGTAGTAGTTGTATAGTAGTAGTGGTATAGTAGTAGTAGTTGTATAGTAGTAGTTGTATAGTAGTAGTAGTATAGTAGTAGTGGTATAGTAGTAGTTGTATAGTAGTAGTAGTATAGTAGTAGTAGTATAGTAGTAGTTGTATAGTAGTAGTAGTATAGTAGTAGTGGTATAGTAGTAGTTGTATAGTAGTAGTAGTATAGTAGTAGTAGTATAGTAGTAGTAGTATAGTAGTAGTTGTATAGTAGTAGTTGTATAGTAGTAGTAGTATAGTAGTAGTGGTATAGTAGTAGTTGTATAGTAGTAGTGGTATAGTAGTAGTTGTATAGTAGTAGTAGTATAGTAGTAGTTGTATAGTAGTAGTAGTATAGTAGTAGTTGTATAGTAGTAGTAGTTGTATAGTAGTAGTTGTATAGTAGTAGTTGTATAGTAGTAGTAGTATAGTAGTAGTAGTTGTATAGTAGTAGTAGTAGTATAGTAGTAGTTGTATAGTAGTAGTAGTTGTATAGTAGTAGTAGTATAGTAGTAGTTGTATATTAGTAGTGGTATAGTAGTAGTTGTATAGTAGTAGTGGTATAGTAGTAGTTGTATAGTAGTAGTAGTATAGTAGTAGTTGTATAGTAGTAGTAGTATAGTAGTAGTTGTATAGTAGTAGTAGTTGTATAGTAGTAGTAGTTGTATAGTAGTAGTTGTATAGTAGTAGTTGTATAGTAGTAGTTGTATAGTAGTAGTTGTATAGTAGTAGTTGTATAGTAGTAGTAGTATAGTAGTAGTAGTTGTATAGTAGTAGTTGTATAGTAGTAGTAGTTGTATAGTAGTAGTTGTATAGTAGTAGTAGTTGTATAGTAGTAGTAGTATAGTAGTAGTTGTATAGTAGTAGTTGTATAGTAGTAGTAGTTGTGTAGTAGTAGTTGTATAGTAGTAGTTGTATAGTAGTAGTTGTATAGTAGTAGTTGTATAGTAGTAGTTGTATAGTAGTAGTTGTATAGTAGTAGTAGTTGTATAGTAGTAGTTGTATAGTAGTAGTAGTTGTATAGTAGTAGTTGTATAGTAGTAGTAGTTGTATAGTAGTAGTTGTATAGTAGTAGTAGTATAGTAGTAGTAGTTGTGTAGTAGTAGTTGTATAGTAGTAGTAGTATAGTAGTAGCTGTATAGTAGTAGTTGTATAGTAGTAGTAGTTGTGTAGTAGTAGTTGTATAGTAGTAGTTGTATAGTAGTAGTTGTATAGTAGTAGTTGTATAGTAGTAGTTGTATAGTAGTAGTTGTATAGTAGTAGTAGTTGTATAGTAGTAGTTGTATAGTAGTAGTAGTTGTATAGTAGTAGTTGTATAGTAGTAGTAGTATAGTAGTAGTAGTTGTATAGTAGTAGTAGTATAGTAGTAGTAGTATAGTAGTAGTAGTTGTATAGTAGTAGTTGTATAGTAGTAGTAGTATAGTAGTAGTTGTATAGTAGTAGTTGTATAGTAGTAGTAGTTGTATAGTAGTAGTGGTATAGTAGTAGTAGTATAGTAGTAGTGGTATAGTAGTAGTTGTATAGTAGTAGTTGTATAGTAGTAGTAGTTGTATAGTAGTAGTTGTATAGTAGTAGTAGTATAGTAGTAGTAGTTGTATAGTAGTAGTTGTATAGTAGTAGTAGTATAGTAGTAGTTGTATAGTAGTAGTAGTTGTATAGTAGTAGTTGTATAGTAGTAGTAGTATAGTAGTAGTAGTTGTATAGTAGTAGTTGTATAGTAGTAGTTGTATAGTAGTAGTTGTATAGTAGTAGTTGTATAGTAGTAGTTGTATAGTAGTAGTTGTATAGTAGTAGTAGTTGTATAGTAGTAGTTGTATAGTAGTAGTTGTATAGTAGTAGTAGTTGTATAGTAGTAGTTGAATAGTAGTAGTAGTATAGTAGTAGTAGTTGTATAGTAGTAGTTGTATAGTAGTAGTAGTATAGTAGTAGTAGTTGTATAGTAGTAGTTGTATAGTAGTAGTGGTATAGTAGTAGTTGTATAGTAGTAGTTGTGTAGTAGTAGTTGTATAGTAGTAGTTGTGTAGTAGTAGTAGTTGTATAGTAGTAGTGGTATAGTAGTAGTTGTATAGTAGTAGTTGTATAGTAGTAGTTGTGTAGTAGTAGTTGTATAGTAGTAGTTGTATAGTAGTAGTAGTGGTATAGTAGTAGTTGTATAGTAGTAGTTGTATAGTAGTAGTAGTGGTATAGTAGTAGTTGTATAGTAGTAGTAGTTGTATAGTAGTAGTAGCTGTATATTAGTAGTTGTATAATAGTAGTTGTATAGTAGTAGTTGTATAGTAGTAGTTGTATAGTAGTAGTTGTATATTAGTAGTTGTATAGTAGTAGTTGTATAGTAGTAGTTGTATAGTAGTAGTTGTATAGTAGTAGTTGTATATTAGTAGCTGTATAGTAGTAGTAGTTGTATAGTAGTAGTGGTATAGTAGTAGTGGTATAGTAGTAGTTGTGTAGTAGTAGTTGTGTAGTAGTAGTTGTATAGTAGTAGTTGTATAGTAGTAGTAGTGGTATAGTAGTAGTTGTATAGTAGTAGTTGTATAGTAGTAGTTGTATAGTAGTAGTTGTATAGTAGTAGTAGTTTATAGTAGTAGTGGTATAGTAGTAGTTGTATAGTAGTAGTGGTATAGTAGTAGTTGTATAGTAGTAGTTGTATAGTAGTAGTTGTGTAGTAGTAGTTGTATAGTAGTAGTTGTATAGTAGTAGTAGTGGTATAGTAGTAGTTGTATAGTAGTAGTTGTATAGTAGTAGTAGTGGTATAGTAGTAGTTGTATAGTAGTAGTAGTTGTATAGTAGTAGTAGCTGTATATTAGTAGTTGTATAATAGTAGTTGTATAGTAGTAGTTGTATAGTAGTAGTTGTATAGTAGTAGTTGTATATTAGTAGTTGTATAGTAGTAGTTGTATAGTAGTAGTTGTATAGTAGTAGTTGTATAGTAGTAGTTGTATATTAGTAGCTGTATAGTAGTAGTAGTTGTATAGTAGTAGTGGTATAGTAGTAGTGGTATAGTAGTAGTTGTATAGTAGTAGTTGTATAGTAGTAGTGGTATAGTAGTAGTGGTATAGTAGTAGTTGTATAGTAGTAGTTGTATAGTAGTGGTTGTGTAGTAGTAGTTGTATAGTAGTAGTTGTATAGTAGTAGTTGTATAGTAGTAGTTGTATAGTAGTAGTTGTATAGTAGTAGTTGTATAGTAGTAGTTGTATAGTAGTAGTTGTATAGTAGTAGTTGTATAGTAGTAGTTGTATAGTAGTAGTTGTATAGTAGTAGTTGTATAGTAGTAGTAGTATAGTAGTAGTTGTGTAGTAGTAGTGGTATAGTAGTAGTGGTATAGTAGTAGTGGTATAGTAGTAGTAGTATAGTAGTAGTAGTATAGTAGTAGTTGTGTAGTAGTAGTTGTATAGTAGTAGTTGTATAGTAGTGGTTGTATAGTAGTAGTAGTATAGTAGTAGTTGTATAGTAGTAGTTGTATATTAGTAGCTGTATAGTAGTAGTAGTTGTGTAGTAGTAGTTGTATAGTAGTAGTTGTATAGTAGTAGTTGTATAGTAGTAGCTGTATAGTAGTAGTGGTATAGTAGTAGTGGTATAGTAGTAGTAGTATAGTAGTAGTAGTATAGTAGTAGTTGTGTAGTAGTAGTTGTGTAGTAGTAGTGGTTGTATAGTAGTAGTAGTATAGTAGTAGTAGTATAGTAGTAGTAGTTGTATAGTAGTAGTTGTGTATTAGTAGTTGTGTATTAGTAGTTGTATTGTAGTAGGTGTATAGTAGTGGTTGTATAGTAGTAGTAGTATAGTAGTAGTTGTATAGTAGTAGTTGTATATTAGTAGCTGTATAGTAGTAGTAGTTGTGTAGTAGTAGTTGTATAGTAGTAGTTGTATAGTAGTAGTTGTATAGTAGTAGTTGTATAGTAGTAGTTGTATAGTAGTAGTTGTATAGTAGTAGTTGTATAGTAGTAGTGGTATAGTAGTAGCTGTATAGTAGTAGTTGTATAGTAGTAGTTGTATAATAGTAGTTGTATAGTAGTAGTTGTGTAGTAGTAGTTGTATAGTAGTAGTAGTTGTATAGTAGTAGTGGTATAATAGTAGTAGTTGTATAGTAGTAGTGGTATAATAGTAGTAGTTGTATAGTAGTAGTTGTATAGTAGTAGTTGTATAGTAGTAGTAGCTGTATAGTAGTAGTTGTATAGTAGTAGTTGTATAGTAGTAGTTGTGTATTATTAGTTGTATAGTAGTAGTTGTATAGTAGTAGTTGTATAGTAGTAGTTGTATAGTAGTAGTGGTATAATAGTAGTAGTTGTATAGTAGTAGTGGTATAGTAGTAGTAGTTGTATAGTAGTAGTGCTATAATAGTAGTAGTTGTATAGTAGTAGTGGTATAATAGTAGTAGTTGTATAGTAGTAGTTGTATAGTAGTAGTAGTTGTATAGTAGTAGTGGTATAATAGTAGTAGTTGTATAGTAGTAGTGGTATAATAGTAGTTGTATAGTAGTAGTTGTATAGTAGTAGTGGTATAGTAGTAGTAGTTGTATAGTAGTAGTGGTATAGTAGTAGCTGTATAGTAGTAGTTGTATAGTAGTAGTTGTATAATAGTAGTTGTATAGTAGTAGTTGTATAGTAGTAGTTGTATAGTAGTAGCTGTATAGTAGTAGTTGTATAGTAGTAGTAGTTGTATAGTAGTAGTTGTATAGTAGTAGTTGTATAGTAGTAGTTGTATAGTAGTAGTGGTATAGTAGTAGTAGTTGTATAGTAGTAGTGGTATAATAGTAGTAGTTGTATAGTAGTAGTGGTATAATAGTAGTTGTATAGTAGTAGTTGTATAGTAGTAGTGGTATAGTAGTAGTAGTTGTATAGTAGTAGTGGTATAGTAGTAGCTGTATAGTAGTAGTTGTATAGTAGTAGTTGTATAATAGTAGTTGTATAGTAGTAGTTGTATAGTAGTAGTTGTATAGTAGTAGCTGTATAGTAGTAGTTGTATAGTAGTAGTAGTTGTATAGTAGTAGTTGTATAGTAGTAGTTGTATAGTAGTAGTTGTATAGTAGTAGTTGTATAGTAGTAGCTGTATAGTAGTAGTTGTATAGTAGTAGTTGTATAGTAGTAGTAGTTGTATAGTAGTAGTTGTATAGTAGTAGTTGTATAGTAGTAGCTGTATAGTAGTAGTAGTTGTATAGTAGTAGTTGTATAGTAGTAGTTGTATAGTAGTAGTTGTATAGTAGTAGTAGTTGTATAGTAGTAGTTGTATAGTAGTAGTTGTATAGTAGTAGTTGTATAGTAGTAGTAGTTGTATAGTAGTAGTTGTATAGTAGTAGTTGTATAGTAGTAGTTGTATAGTAGTAGTAGTTGTATAGTAGTAGTTGTGTAGTAGTAGTTGTATAGTAGTAGTTGTATAGTAGTAGTAGCTGTATAGTAGTAGTTGTATAGTAGTAGTTGTATAGTAGTAGTTGTATAGTAGTAGTTGTATAGTAGTAGTTGTATAGTAGTAGTAGTTGTATAGTAGTAGTTGTATAGTAGTAGTTGTATAGTAGTAGTTGTATAGTAGTAGTAGTTGTATAGTAGTAGTTGTGTAGTAGTAGTTGTATAGTAGTAGTTGTATAGTAGTAGTTGTATAGTAGTAGTTGTATAGTAGTAGTAGTTGTATAGTAGTAGTTGTGTAGTAGTAGTTGTATAGTAGTAGTTGTACAGTAGTAGTAGCTGTATAGTAGTAGTTGTATAGTAGTAGTTGTATAGTAGTAGTTGTATAGTAGTAGTAGTTGTATAGTAGTAGTTGTGTAGTAGTAGCTGTATAGTAGTAGTTGTATAGTAGTAGTTGTATAGTAGTAGTTGTATAGTAGTAGTTGTATAGTAGTAGTAGTTGTATAGTAGTAGTTGTATAGTAGTAGTAGCTGTATAGTAGTAGTTGTATAGTAGTAGTTGTATAGTAGTAGTTGTATAGTAGTAGTTGTATAGTAGTAGTTGTATAGTAGTAGTTGTATAGTAGTAGTTGTGTATTAGTAGTTGTATAGTAGTAGTTGTATAGTAGTAGCTGTATAATAGTAGTTGTATAGTAGTAGTTGTATAGTAGTAGCTGTATAGTAGTAGTTGTATAGTAGTAATAGTTGTATAGTAGTAGTTGTGTAGTAGTAGTTGTATAGTAGTAGTTGTATAGTAGTAGTAGCTGTATAGTAGTAGTTGTATAGTAGTAGTTGTATAGTAGTAGTTGTATAGTAGTAGCTGTATAGTAGTAGTTGTATAGTAGTAGTTGTATAGTAGTAGTTGTATAGTAGTAGTTGTATAGTAGTAGTTGTATAGTAGTAGTAGTTGTATAGTAGTAGTTGTATATTAGTAGTAGTTGTATAGTAGTAGTAGTTGTATAGTAGTAGTTGTATAGTAGTAGTTGTATAGTAGTAGTTGTATAGTAGTAGCTGTATAATAGTAGTTGTATAGTAGTAGTTGTATATTAGTAGCTGTATAATAGTAGTTGTATAGTAGTAGTTGTATATTAGTAGCTGTATAATAGTAGTAGTTGTATAGTAGTAGTAGTTGTATAGTAGTAGTTGTATATTATTAGTTGTATAGTAGTAGTAGTTGTATAGTAGTAGTAGTTGTATAGTAGTAGTTGTATAGTAGTAGTTGTATAGTAGTAGCTGTATAGTTGTAGTTGTATAGTAGTAGTGGTATAGTAGTAGTAGTTGTATAGTAGTAGTTGTATAGTAGTAGTTGTATAGTAGTAGTTGTATAGTAGTAGTTGTATATTAGTAGCTGTATAATAGTAGTTGTATAGTAGTAGTTGTGTATTAGTAGTTGTATAGTAGTAGTTGTATATTAGTAGCTGTATAATAGTAGTTGTATAGTAGTAGTTGTATATTAGTAGCTGTATAATAGTAGTTGTATAGTAGTAGTTGTATAGTAGTAGTTGTATAGTAGTAGTTGTATATTAGTAGCTGTATAATAGTAGTTGTATAGTAGTAGTTGTGTATTAGTAGTTGTATAGTAGTAGTTGTATATTAGTAGCTGTATAATAGTAGTTGTATAGTAGTAGTTGTGTATTAGTAGTTGTATAGTAGTAGTTGTATATTAGTAGCTGTATAATAGTAGTTGTATAGTAGTAGTTGTATAGTAGTAGTTGTATAGTAGTAGTTGTATAGTAGTAGTAGTTGTATAGTAGTAGCTGTATAGTTGTAGTGGTATAGTAGTAGTGGTATAGTAGTAGTAGTTGTATAGTAGTAGTTGTATAGTAGTAGTGGTATAGTAGTAGTTGTATAGTAGTAGTGGTATAGTAGTAGTTGTATAGTAGTAGTTGTATAGTAGTAGTTGTATAGTAGTAGTGGTATAGTAGTAGTTGTATAGTAGTAGTAGTTGTATAGTAGTAGTAGCTGTATAGTTGTAGTTGTATAGTAGTAGTAGCTGTATAGTTGTAGTTGTATAGTAGTAGTGGTATAGTAGTAGTAGTTGTATAGTAGTAGTTGTATAGTAGTAGTGGTATAGTAGTAGTGGTATAGTAGTAGTGGTATAGTAGTAGTTGTATAGTAGTAGTTGTATAGTAGTAGTTGTATAGTAGTAGTGGTATAGTAGTAGTTGTATAGTAGTAGTAGTTGTATAGTAGTAGTTGTATAGCAGTAGTTGTATAGTAGTAGTTGTATAGTAGTAGTTGTATAGTAGTAGTTGTATAGTAGTAGTTGTATAGTAGTAGTAGTTGTATAGTAGTAGCTGTATAGTAGTAGTAGTATAGTAGTAGTTGTATAGTAGTAGTAGTATAGTAGTAGTTGTATAGTAGTAGTTGTATAGTAGTAGTTGTATAGTAGTAGTTGTATAGTAGTAGTAGTTGTATAGTAGTAGTAGTTGTATAGTAGTAGTTGTATAGTAGTAGTTGTATAGTAGTAGTTGTATAGTAGTAGTTGTATAGTAGTAGTTGTATAGTAGTAGTTGTATATTAGTAGTTGTATAGTAGTAGTTGTATAGTAGTAGTTGTGTAGTAGTAGTTGTATAGTAGTAGTGGTATAGTAGTAGTTGTGTAGTAGTAGTTGTATATTAGTAGTGGTATAGTAGTAGTTGTATAGTAGTAGTTGTATAGTAGTAGTTGTATAGTAGTAGTTGTATAGTAGTAGTTGTATAGTAGTAGTTGTATAGTAGTAGCTGTATAGTAGTAGTTGTATAGTAGTAGTAGTTGTATAGTAGTAGTAGTTGTATAGTAGTAGTTGTATAGTAGTAGTTGTGTAGTAGTAGTTGTATAGTAGTAGTTGTATAGTAGTAGTAGTTGTATAGTAGTAGTTGTATAGTAGTAGTTGTATAGTAGTAGTAGTTGTATAGTTGTAGTTGTATAGTAGTAGTTGTATAGTAGTAGTTGTATAGTAGTAGTTGTATATTAGTAGTTGTATATTATTAGTTGTATAGTAGTAGTAGTTGTATAGTTGTAGTTGTATAGTAGTAGTTGTATAGTAGTAGTTGTATAGTAGTAGTTGTATAGTAGTAGTTGTGTATTAGTAGTTGTATAGTAGTAGTTGTATAGTAGTAGTTGTATAGTTGTAGTTGTATAGTAGTAGTGGTATAGTAGTAGTAGTTGTATAGTAGTAGTTGTATAGTAGTAGTTGTATAGTAGTAGTTGTATAGTAGTAGTTGTATAGTAGTAGTTGTATAGTAGTAGTTGTATAGTTGTAGTTGTGTATTAGTAGTTGTATAGTAGTAGTTGTATAGTAGTAGTTGTATAGTAGTACTTGTATATTATTAGTTGTATAGTAGTAGTAGTTGTATAGTTGTAGTTGTATAGTAGTAGTTGTATAGTAGTAGTTGTATAGTAGTAGTTGTATAGTAGTAGTTGTATATTAGTAGTTGTATAGTAGTAGTTGTATAGTAGTAGTTGTATAGTAGTAGTTGTATATTATTAGTTGTATAGTAGTAGTAGTTGTATAGTTGTAGTTGTATAGTAGTAGTTGTATAGTAGTAGTTGTATAGTTGTAGTTGTATAGTTGTAGTTGTATAGTAGTAGTTGTATAGTAGTAGTTGTATAATAGTAGTTGTGTATTAGTAGTTGTATAGTAGTAGTAGTTGTATAGTAGTAGTTGTATAGTAGTAGTAGTTGTATAGTAGTAGTTGTGTATTAGTAGTTGTATAGTAGTAGTAGTTGTATAGTAGTAGTTGTATAGTAGTAGTAGTTGTATAGTAGTAGTTGTATATTAGTAGTTGTATAGTAGTAGTTGTATAGTAGTAGTTGTATAGTAGTAGTTGTATATTATTAGTTGTATAGTAGTAGTAGTATAGTAGTAGTTGTATAGTAGTAGTTGTGTATTAGTAGTTGTGTATTAGTAGTTGTATAGTAGTAGTAGTTGTATATTAGTAGTTGTATAGTAGTAGTTGTATAGTAGTAGTAGTTGTATAGTAGTAGTAGTTGTATAGTAGTAGTTGTATATTAGTAGTTGTATATTAGTAGTTGTATAGTAGTAGTTGTATAGTAGTAGTAGTTGTATAGTAGTAGTTGTATATTAGTAGTTGTATAGTAGTAGTTGTATAGTAGTAGTTGTATAGTAGTAGCTGTATAGTAGTTGTTGTATAGTAGTAGTAGTTGTATAGTAGTAGTAGTTGTATAGTAGTAGCTGTATAGTAGTAGTTGTATAGTAGTAGTTGTATAGTAGTAGTAGTTGTATAGTAGTAGTTGTATAGTAGTAGTTGTATAGTAGTAGTTGTATAGTAGTAGTTGTATAGTAGTAGTTGTGTAGTAGTAGTGGTATAGTAGTAGTGGTATAGTAGTAGTTGTGTAGTAGTAGTTGTATAGTAGTAGTTGTATAGTAGTAGTTGTATAGTAGTAGTTGTATAGTAGTAGTTGTATAGTAGTAGTTGTATAGTAGTAGTTGTATAGTAGTAGCTGTATAGTAGTAGTTGTATAGTAGTAGTAGTTGTATAGTAGTAGTAGTTGTATAGTAGTAGTTGTATAGTAGTAGTTGTGTAGTAGTAGTTGTATAGTAGTAGTTGTATAGTAGTAGTAGTTGTATAGTAGTAGTTGTATAGTAGTAGTTGTATAGTAGTAGTTGTTGTATAGTTGTAGTTGTATAGTAGTAGTTGTATAGTAGTAGTTGTATAGTAGTAGTTGTATATTAGTAGTTGTATATTATTAGTTGTATAGTAGTAGTAGTTGTATAGTTGTAGTTGTATAGTAGTAGTTGTATAGTAGTAGTTGTATAGTAGTAGTTGTATAGTAGTAGTTGTGTATTAGTAGTTGTATAGTAGTAGTTGTATAGTAGTAGTTGTATAGTTGTAGTTGTATAGTAGTAGTGGTATAGTAGTAGTAGTTGTATAGTAGTAGTTGTATAGTAGTAGTTGTATAGTAGTAGTTGTATAGTAGTAGTTGTATAGTAGTAGTTGTATAGTAGTAGTTGTATAGTTGTAGTTGTGTATTAGTAGTTGTATAGTAGTAGTTGTATAGTAGTAGTTTTATAGTAGCAGTTGTATATTATTAGTTGTATAGTAGTAGTAGTTGTATAGTTGTAGTTGTATAGTAGTAGTTGTATAGTAGTAGTTGTATAGTAGTAGTTGTATAGTAGTAGTTGTATATTAGTAGTTGTATAGTAGTAGTTGTATAGTAGTAGTTGTATAGTAGTAGTTGTATATTATTAGTTGTATAGTAGTAGTAGTTGTATAGTTGTAGTTGTATAGTTGTAGTTGTATAGTAGTAGTTGTATAGTAGTAGTTGTATAGTAGTAGTTGTATAGTTGTAGTTGTATAGTAGTAGTTGTATAGTAGTAGTTGTATAGTAGTAGTTGTGTATTAGTAGTTGTATAGTAGTAGTAGTTGTATAGTAGTAGTTGTATAGTAGTAGTAGTTGTATAGTAGTAGTTGTATATTATTAGTTGTATAGTAGTAGTAGTTGTATAGTAGTAGTAGTTGTATAGTAGTAGTTGTATAGTAGTAGTTGTATAGTAGTAGTTGTATATTATTAGTTGTATAGTAGTAGTAGTTGTATAGTTGTAGTTGTATAGTAGTAGTTGTATAGTAGTAGTTGTATAGTAGTAGTTGTATAGTAGTAGTAGTTGTATAGTAGTAGTTGTGTATTAGTAGTTGTATAGTAGTAGTAGTTGTATAGTAGTAGTTGTATATTAGTAGTTGTATAGTAGTAGTAGTTGTATAGTAGTAGTAGTTGTATAGTAGTAGTTGTGTATTAGTAGTTGTATAGTAGTAGTAGTTGTATAATAGTAGTTGTATAGTAGTAGTTGTATAGTAGTAGTTGTGTATTAGTAGTTGTATAGTAGTAGTAGTTGTATAGTAGTAGTTGTATATTAGTAGTTGTATAGTAGTAGTAGTTGTATAGTAGTAGTAGTTGTATAGTAGTAGTTGTATATTATTAGTTGTATAGTAGTAGTAGTTGTATAGTAGTAGTTGTATATTAGTAGTTGTATAGTAGTAGTTGTATAGTAGTAGTTGTATAGTAGTAGTTGTGTATTAGTAGTTGTATAGTAGTAGTAGTTGTATAGTAGTAGTTGTATAGTAGTAGTTGTGTATTAGTAGTTGTATAGTAGTAGTAGTTGTATAGTAGTAGTTGTATATTAGTAGTTGTATAGTAGTAGTTGTATAGTAGTAGTGGTATAGTAGTAGTTGTATAGTAGTAGTTGTATAGTAGTAGCTGTATAGTTGTAGTTGTATAGTAGTAGTGGTGTAGTAGTAGTAGTTGTATAGTAGTAGTTGTATAGTAGTAGCTGTATAGTTGTAGTTGTATAGTAGTAGTGGTATAGTAGTAGTAGTTGTATAGTAGTAGTTGTATAGTAGTAGTGGTATAGTAGTAGTTGTATAGTAGTAGTTGTATAGTAGTAGCTGTATAGTTGTAGTTGTATAGTAGTAGTGGTATAGTAGTAGTAGTTGTATAGTAGTAGTTGTATAGTAGTAGCTGTATAGTTGTAGTTATATAGTAGTAGTGGTGTAGTAGTAGTAGTTGTATAGTAGTAGTTGTATAGTAGTAGCTGTATAGTTGTAGTTGTATAGTAGTAGTGGTATAGTAGTAGTAGTTGTATAGTAGTAGTTGTATAGTAGTAGTGGTATAGTAGTAGTTGTATAGTAGTAGTGGTATAGTAGTAGTTGTATAGTAGTAGCTGTATAGTAGTAGTTGTATAGTAGTAGTTGTATAGTAGTAGTTGTATAGTAGTAGTTGTATAGTAGTAGCTGTATAGTAGTAGTTGTATAGTAGTAGTGGTGTAGTAGTAGTGGTGTAGTAGTAGTTGTATAGTAGTAGTAGTTGTATAGTAGTAGTTGTATAGTAGTAGCTGTATAGTAGTAGTTGTATAGTAGTAGTTGTATAGTAGTAGTGGTTGTATAGTAGTAGTTGTATAGTAGTAGTTGTATAGTAGTAGTTGTATAGTAGTAGTGGTTGTATAGTAGTAGTTGTATAGTAGTAGTTGTATAGTAGTAGTTGTGTATTAGTAGTTGTATAGTAGTAGTAGTTGTATAGTAGTAGCTGTATAGTAGTAGTTGTATAGTAGTAGTTGTATAGTAGTAGTTGTATAGTAGTAGCTGTATAGTAGTAGTTGTATAGTAGTAGTAGTTGTATATTAGTACATCCCTCCACCTCTCTCTCTCTCCATCCCTCCATCTCTCTCTCTCTCCATCCCTCCACCTCTCTCTCTCTCTCTCTCTCTCTCTCTCTTCTCTCTCCCTCTCCTCCATCTCTCTCTCTCTCCACTCTCCTCCATCTCTCCTCTCTCTCTCCTCCCTCCATCCCTTCTCTCTCTCTCCATCCCTCCATCTCTCTCTCTCTCCATCCCTCCACCCTCCACCTCTCTCTCCATCCTTCCACCTCTCTCTCTCCATCCCTCCACCTCTCCTCTCTCTCTCCATCCCTCCACCCTTCTCTCTCTCTCCATCCCTCCACCTCTCTCTCTCTCCATCCCTCCACCTCTCCTCTCTCTCTCCATCCCTCCACCTTTCTCTCTCTTTCCATCCCTCCATCTCTCTCTCTCCATCCCTCCACCTCTCTCTCTCTCTCTCCATCCCTCCACCTCTCTCTCTCTCTCTCCATCCCTCCACCTCTCTCTCTCCATCCCTCCACCTCTCTCTCTCCATCCCTCCACCTCTCCTCTCTCTCTCCATCCCTCCACCTTTCTCTCTCTCTCCATCCCTCCATCTCTCTCTCTCCATCCCTCCACCTCTCCTCTCTCTCTCCATCCCTCCACCTCTCTCTCTCCATCCCTCCACATCTCTCTCTCTACTTCCCTCCACCTCTCTCTCTGCATCCCTTCATCTCTCTCTCTCCATTCCTCCTCCTCTCTCTCCATTCCCCCACATTTCTTTTTGAATTGCTACCCCTGTATTCCTCTGGTTCTCATTGTTAATTTATGCACATTTTAAATGATTGTAGTTCAAAAATAATATAACATTTTGACAGGTAATCAAAGTCGAGTCAGTCTGAATATCTCAACGCTTAAACAGTGAAAGAGTGATTTTCTTTTTAACCTACTGCCCTTTTTTTGCCATTTGAAACGCGCTGGAATCCACGGCTACATTTGGGCCGATGAGACAGAGAGAGCTATTAGCCGGCGATAGATAGATCCATCTCTCTCCACTCCTTCGCCTCTCTCTCTCTCTCCACTCCTCCGCCTCTCTCTCGCTCTCCATCCCTCCATCTCTCTCCACTCCTCCGCCTCTCTCTCTCTCTCCACTCCTCCGCCTCTCTCTCTCTCTCCACTCCTCCACCTCTCTCTCTCTCTCCACTCCTCCGCCTCTCTCTCGCTCTCCATCCCTCCATCTCTCTCCACTCCTCCGCCTCTCTCTCTCTCTCCACTCCTCCGCCTCTCTCTCTCTCTCCACTCCTCCACCTCTCTCTCTCTCTCCACTCCTCCGCCTCTCTCTCTCTCTCCACTCCTCCGCCTCTCTCTCTCTCTCCACTCCTCCGCCTCTCTCTCTCTCTCCACTCCTCCGCCTTTCTCTCTCTCTCCACTCCTCCTCCTCTCTCTCTCTCCATCCCTCCACCTCTCTCTCTCTCTCCATCCCTCCATCTCTCTCCACTCCTCCGCCTCTCTCTCTCTCCACTCCTCCGCCTCTCTCTCTCTCTCCATCCCTCCTCCTCTCTCTCTCTCCATCCCTCCATCTCTCTCCACTCCTCCGCCTCTCTCTCTCTCTCCACTCCTCCGCCTCTCTCTCGCTCTCCATCCCTCCATCTCTCTCCACTCCTCCGCCTCTCTCTCTCTCTCCACTCCTCCGCCTCTCTCTCTCTCTCCACTCCTCCACCTCTCTCTCTCTCTCCACTCCTCCGCCTCTCTCTCTCTCTCCACTCCTCCGCCTCTCTCTCTCTCTCCACTCCTCCGCCTCTCTCTCTCTCCACTCCTCCGCCTTTCTCTCTCTCTCCACTCCTCCTCCTCTCTCTCTCTCCATCCCTCCACCTCTCTCTCTCTCTCCATCCCTCCATCTCTCTCCACTCCTCCGCCTCTCTCTCTCTCTCCACTCCTCCGCCTCTCTCTCTCTCTCCATCCCTCCTCCTCTCTCTCTCTCCATCCCTCCATCTCTCTCCACTCCTCCGCCTCTCTCTCTCTCTCCACTCCTCCGCCTCTCTCTCTCTTTCCATCCCTCCTCCTCTCTCTCTCTCCATCCCTCCTACTCTCTCTCTCTCTCTCCATCCCTCCATCTCTCTCCACTCCTCCGCCTCTCTCTCTCTCTCGCTCTCATCCCTCCATCCACTCTAAACTCACACATTCTAAGGTTTTGTCTAACTTGTAAAGTAGCTGATGTTTTTGTCAAAAGTTGAATAAATGTCACAACGGAAGCTGTAAAATTTTGTGAGAAAATAGATAAAATTAGATAGAGTTCAATAAGTTGAATGAAAGTTTAATAGTTAAACAAATATAATGAGTATAAAACATTGCACTATTAGAGCCAAGTCTACATGTAGTGTGGCTGACTACACAAACCATACTAATTTCCTATGTATTATGTATTGGTAATAGAAGTAGTGGTATTTTAATTTAGTTCATTACATCAATATACACTGTTTTAATAGAAACGTATTTCCTAATAACTTAACCTTATTTCTGGAACAGTCGATTTAATAATCCAATCAGGAACTAAACTGAGAGATGAAAAGATGTGTGTTTAGGAGCAGTGTGTGTGTGTGTGTGTGTGTGTGTGTGTGTGTGTGTGTGCGCGTGTGTGTGCGTGTGTGTGTGTGTGTGTGTTTAGGAGCAGTGTGTGTGTTATGAGTTGTGTGTGTGTTTGTTTAGGAGCAGTGTGTGTGTGTGTGTTTAGGAGCAGTGTGTGTGTGTGTGTGTGTGTGCGTGTGTGTGTGTGCGCGTGTGTGTGTGTGTGCGCGCGTGTGTGTGCGTGTGTGTGTGTGTGTGTGTGTGTGTTTAGCAGCGTCTGTCTGTGTCTTGTCTCCCGTCGGGGCTAAAAATACTAATACATAATTAGCTGAGTAGAGTTAGACATTACACACATGTAGGTATTCCTGTATTAGAGAGAAGGCTGTATTAATAGTATACTTTTGGCTCAGGCTGTGCCCTTCTCCCTCTGGCGCTGCATCAGACCGGCCCGCTCCAAGCCGCCGGGCCAAACAGGCAGGTACAGTGATTCACTTCAACTGCCTACATCTGTAAAACACCAAGGTAGTTTACACTGTGGCCTCAACCCGAATTAACATGCTTTCATTGGAAACAAACACCACTTGTGATCAGCTTCTGTTGGCTGCTGGTCTGCTGGTGTGAAGACAAACATCCCTCCTGCCTGAGAGAGAGAGAGAGAGAGAGAGAGAGAGAGAGAGAGAGAGAGAGAGAGAGAGAGAGAGAGAGAGAGAGAGAGAGAGAGAGAGAGAGAGAGAGAGAGAGAGAGAGAGAGAGAGAGAGACTAGAGAGAGAGAGAGACTAGAGAGAGAGAGAGACTAGAGAGAGAGAGAGACTAGAGAGAGAGAGAGAGACTAGAGAGAGAGAGAGACTAGAGAGAGAGAGAGACTAGAGAGAGAGAGAGAGAGAGAGAGAGAGACTAGAGAGAGAGAGAGAGAGAGAGAGACTTGAGAGAGATAGAGAGAGAGACTAGAGAGAGAGACAGATAGAGAGAGAGAGAGAGAGAGAGAGAGAGAGGAGTAGAGAGAGAGAGAGAGAGAGCGAGAGAGACTAGCGAGAGAGACAGAGATAGATAGAGAGAGAGACTAGAGAGAGAGACAGATAGAGAGAGAGAGAGAGAGAGGGAGAGATAGAGAGACTAGAGAGAGAGAGAGACTAGAGAGAGATATATAGAGAGATAGAGACTAGAGAGAGATAGAGAGGGAGAGAGAGAGAGAGACTGGAAAGAGAGAGAATGAGAGAGAGAGAAAGAGAGAGAGACAGAGAGAGAGAGAGAGAGAGAGAGAGACTAGAGAAAGAGAGACTAGAGAGAGAGAGAGAGAGAGGGAGAGATAGAGAGACTAGAGAGAGAGGGAGAGAGAGAGAGAGAGACTAGAGAGAGATATATAGAGAGAGAGAGACTAGAGAGAGATAGAGAGGGAGAGAGAGAGAGAAGGAGAGAGAGAGAAAGACAGAGACAGAGAGAGAGAGAGAGAGAGAGGAGTAGAGAAAGAGAGAGAGCGAGCGAGAGAGAGAGCGAGAGAGAGAGAGACTAGAAAGAGAGACTAGAGAGAGAGACTAGAGAGAGAGACTAGAGAGAGAGAGAGAGAGAGACAGAGAGAGAGAGAGACTAGAAAGAGAGACTAGAGAGAGAGAGAGAGAGAGCGAGAGAGAGAGAGAGAGAGAGAGAGAGCGAGAGAGAGAGCGAGAGAGAGAGAGACTAGAAAGAGAGACTAGAGAGAGAGACTAGAGAGAGAGACTAGAGAGAGAGAGAGAGAGACAGAGAGAGAGAGAGACTAGAAAGAGAGACTAGAGAGAGAGAGAGAGAGAGAGAGAGAGAGCGAGAGAGAGAGAGACTAGAAAGAGAGACTAGAGAGAGAGACTAGAGAGAGAGAGAGAGAGACTAGAAAGAGAGACTAGAGAGAGAGAGAGAGAGCGGGAGAGAGAGAGAGATACTTCATCACGACCCAAGACTAATTGCAGCAGGGAAACATAATATAGGTTATAGTTATTAGTTATTATAATATAGGGTGTAATGGGGCCAGGATGTTGATGTTCTGTGTGAATTGTTTGGTATGGGACAGTATAATCTGAACGAAACCTAGGTATTATTCTTCTGGAGACCAGCGGTTGGTTCTTCATCTACCATACCTCCTTTCTTGTGGCAAAAAAAATAGGGAAAATAAAGCTGGCCTTTAAGTCATAAGGGGAAATGTTTAATATGGAATGGTACACGTACAACTGAACCACGCTGGTATAAATAGCTCCTTAAAGATGTGATGACATCAAACGGATAAAGTAAGTCGGATCATTGGGGGGCTGTAATTACAGGAGGTAGGAGGCTGACCACTCAGAGACAGAGAGGCTATCTACCAAATGCCACACTATTCCCGATATAGCGCACTACTGCTGAATAGGCTCTGCTCAAAAGTAGTACACTGTGTAGGGATTAGGATGCCATTTTACGCTTACGCAGAGAGAGAGTCGTTTAATTTGAATCAGCTTCTGCTCCAGGGTAAACAGCAGCTACCTACACTACTACATACACGCAGCTCAAACAGCCGACAAGAATAACACCATGGTATTTCTCTTTGACCAGCTGGGGTGGAGGAATGGAGAGAGAGGTGGAGGAATGGAGAGAGAGGTGGAGGAATGGAGAGAGAGGTGGAGGAGTGGAGAGGGAGGGAGGAGTGGAGAGGGAGGTGGAGGAGTGGAGAGAGAGGTGGAGGAGTGGAGAGGGAGATGGAGGAGAGGAGAGGGAGATGGAGGAGTGGAGAGAGAGGTGGAGGAGTGGAGAGGGAGGTGGAGGAGTGGAGAGAGAGGTGGAGGAGTGGAGAGGGAGATGGAGGAGTGGAGAGGGAGGGAGGAGTGGAGAGATAGGTGGAGGAATGGAGAGAGAGGTGGAGGAATGGAGAGAGAGGTGGAGGAATGGAGAGAGAGGTGGAGGAATGGAGAGAGAGGTGGAGGAATGGAGAGAGGTGGAGGAATGGAGAGAGAGGTGGAGGAATGGAGAGAGAGGTGGAGGAATGGAGAGAGAGGTGGAGGAGTGGAGAGGGAGGGAGGAGTGGAGAGATAGGTGGAGGAATGGAGAGAGAGGTGGAGGAATGGAGAGAGAGGTGGAGGAATGGAGAGAGAGGTGGAGGAGTGGAGAGAGAGATGGAGGAGTGGAGAGGGAGATGGAGGAGTGGAGAGAGAGGTGGAGGAGTGGAGAGGGAGGTGGAGGAGAGGAGAGGGAGATGGAGGAGTGGAGAGAGAGGTGGAGGAGTGGAGAGAGAGGTGGAGGAGTGGAGAGTGAGGGGGGAGTGGAGATAGAGGTGGAGGAGTGGAGAGGGAGATGGAGGAGTGGAGAGGGAGATGGAGGAGTGGAGAGGGAGATGGAGGAGTGGAGAGGGAGGGAGGAGTGGAGAGGGAGATGGAGGAATGGAGAGGGAGGGAGGAGTGGAGAGATAGGTGGAGGAATGGAGAGAGAGGTGGAGGAATGGAGAGAGAGGTGGAGGAATGGAGAGAGAGGTGGAGGAATGGAGAGAGAGGTGGAGGAATGGAGAGAGGTGGAGGAATGGAGAGAGAGGTGGAGGAATGGAGAGAGAGGTGGAGGAATGGAGAGAGAGGTGGAGGAGTGGAGAGGGAGGGAGGAGTGGAGAGATAGGTGGAGGAATGGAGAGAGAGGTGGAGGAATGGAGAGAGAGGTGGAGGAATGGAGAGAGAGGTGGAGGAGTGGAGAGAGAGATGGAGGAGTGGAGAGGGAGATGGAGGAGTGGAGAGAGAGGTGGAGGAGTGGAGAGGGAGGTGGAGGAGAGGAGAGGGAGATGGAGGAGTGGAGAGAGAGGTGGAGGAGTGGAGAGAGAGGTGGAGGAGTGGAGAGTGAGGGGGGAGTGGAGATAGAGGTGGAGGAGTGGAGAGGGAGATGGAGGAGTGGAGAGGGAGATGGAGGAGTGGAGAGGGAGATGGAGGAGTGGAGAGGGAGGGAGGAGTGGAGAGGGAGATGGAGGAATGGAGAGAGAGGTGGAAGAGAGGAGAGGGAGGTGGAGGAGTGTAGAGGGAGATGGAGGAGTGGAGAGAGAGGTGGAGGAGTGGAGAGGGAGATGGAGGAGTGGAGAGGGAGATGGAGGAGTGGAGAGAGAGGTGGAGGAGTAGAGAGGGAGGGAGGAGTGGAGAGAGAGGTGGAGGAGTGGAGAGGGAGATGGAGGAGTGGAGAGGGAGGGAGGAGTGGAGAGAGAGGTGGAGGAGGTCTGATAGAGGCCTGTAGTAGGAGGTAGTAGTAGGTCTGTAGTAGGAGGTAGTAGTAGGTCTGATAGAGGCCTGTAGTAGGAGGTAGTAGTAGGAGGTAGTAGTAGGAGGTAGTAGTAGGTCTGTAGTAGGAGGTAGTAGTAGGTCTGATAGAGGCCTGTAGTAGGAGGTAGTAGTAGGTCTGATAGAGGTCTGTAGTAGGAGGTAGTAGTAGGTCTGATAGAGGTCTGTAGTAGGAGGTAGTAGTAGGCCTGATAGAGGCCTGTAGTAGGAGGTAGTAGTAGGTTTGTAGTTGGAGGTAGTAGTAGGTCTGTAGTAGGAGGTAGTAGTAGGTCTGATAGAGGCCTGTAGTAGGAGGTAGTAGTAGGCCTGTAGTAGGAGGTAGTAGTAGGTCTGTAGTAGGAGGTAGTAGTAGGTCTGATAGAGGCCTGTAGTAGGAGGTAGTAGTAGGAGGCAGTAGTAGGTCTGATAGAGGTAGTAGTAGGAGGTAGTAGTAGGTCTGATAGAGGTCTGTAGTAGGAGGTAGTAGTAGGTCTGTAGTAGGAGGTAGTAGTAGGCCTGATAGAGGCCTGTAGTAGGAGGTAGTAGTAGGTCTGTAGTAGGAGGTAGTAGTAGGTCTGATAGAGGTCTGTAGTAGGAGGTAGTAGTAGGTCTGTAGTAGGAGGTAGTAGTAGGTCTGATAGAGGCCTGTAGTAGGAGGTAGTAGTAGGTCTGATAGAGGTCTGTAGTAGGAGGTAGTAGTAGGTTTGTAGTTGGAGGTAGTAGTAGGTCTGTAGTAGGAGTTAGTAGTAGGTCTGATAGAGGTCTGTAGTAGGAGGTAGTAGTAGGTCTGATAGAGGCCTGTAGTAGGAGGTAGTAGTAGGCCTGTAGTAGGAGGTAGTAGTAGGTCTGATAGAGGCCTGTAGTAGGAGGTAGTAGTAGGTCTGATAGAGGCCTGTAGTAGGAGGTAGTAGTAGGTCTGATAGAGGCCTGTAGTAGGAGGTAGTAGTAGGTCTGATAGAGGCCTGTAGTAGGAGGTAGTAGTAGGAGGCAGTAGTAGGTCTGATAGAGGTAGTAGTAGGAGGTAGTAGTAGGTCTGATAGAGGCCTGTAGTAGGAGGTAGTAGTAGGTCTGTAGTAGGAGGTAGTAGGAGGTCTGATAGAGGCCTGTAGTAGGAGGTAGTAGTAGGTCTGTAGTAGGAGGTAGTAGTAGGTCTGTAGTAGGAGGTAGTAGTAGGTCTGATAGAGGCCTGTAGTAGGAGGTAGTAGTAGGTCTGATAGAGGTCTGTAGTAGGAGGTAGTAGTAGGTCTGATAGAGGCCTGTAGTAGGAGGTAGTAGTAGGTCTGATAGAGGTCTTTAGTAGGAGGTAGTAGTAGGCCTGTAGTAGGAGGTAGTAGTAGGTCTGATAGAGGTCTGTAGTAGGAGGTAGTAGTAGGTCTGATAAAGGCCTGTAGTAGGAGGTAGTAGTAGGCCTGTAGTAAGAGGTAGTAGTAGGTCTGATAGAGGTCTGTAGTAGGAGGTCTGATAGAGGTCTGTAGTAGGAGGTAGTAGTAGGCCTGTAGTAGGAGGTAGTAGTAGATCTGATAGAGGTCTGTAGTAGGAGGTAGTAGTAGGTCTGTAGTAGGAGGTAGTAGTAGGTCTGATAGAGGACTGTAGTAGGAGGTAGTAGTAGGTCTGTAGTAGGAGGTAGTAGTAGGTCTGATAGAGGTCTGTAGTAGGAGGTAGTAGTAGGTTTGTAGTTGGAGGTAGTAGTAGGTCTGTAGTAGGAGGTAGTAGTAGGTCTGATAGAGGTCTGTAGTAGGAGGTAGTAGTAGGCCTGTAGTGGGAGGTAGTAGTAGGTCTGATAGAGGCCTGTAGTAGGAGGTAGTAGTAGGTCTGATAGAGGTCTGTAGTAGGAGGTAGTAGTAGGTCTGTAGTAGGAGGTAGTAGTAGGTCTGATAGAGGCCTGTAGTAGGAGGTAGTAGTAGGTCTGATAGAGGTCTGTAGTAGGAGGTAGTAGTAGGCCTGTAGTAGGAGGTAGTAGTAGGTCTGTAGTAGGAGGTAGTAGTAGGTCTGTAGTAGGAGGTAGTAGTAGGTCTGTAGTAGGAGGTAGTAGTAGGTCTGATAGAGGCCTGTAGTAGGAGGTAGTAGTAGGTCTGTAGTAGGAGGTAGTAGTAGGTCTGATAGAGGTCTGTAGTAGGAGGTAGTAGTAGGTCTGATAGAGGTCTGTAGTAGGAGGTAGTAGTAGGTCTGATAGAGGTCTTTAGTAGGAGGTAGTAGTAGGTCTGTAGTAGGAGGTAGTAGTAGGTCTGATAGAGGCCTGTAGTAGGAGGTAGTAGTAGGTCTGATAGAGGTCTGTAGTAGGAGGTAGTAGTAGGCCTGTAGTAGGAGGTAGTAGTAGGTCTGATAGAGGTCTGTAGTAGGAGGTAGTAGTAGGTCTTTAGTAGGAGGTAGTAGTAGGTCTGATAGAGGTCTGTAATAGGAGGTAGTAGTAGGTCTGATAAAGGCCTGTAGTAGGAGGTAGTAGTAGGTCTGTAGTAGGAGGTAGTTGTAGGTCTGATAGAGGCCTGTAGTAGGAGGTAGTAGTAGGTCTGATAGAGGCCTGTAGTAGGAGGTAGTAGTAGGTCTGTAGTGGGAGGTAGTAGTAGGTCTGTAGTAGGAGGTAGTAGTAGGTCTGTAGTAGGAGGTAGTAGTAGGTCTGTAGTAGGAGGTAGTAGTAGGTCTGTAGTAGGAGGTAGTAGTAGGTCTGATAGAGGTCTGTAATAGGAGGTAGTAGTAGGTCTGATAAAGGCCTGTAGTAGGAGGTAGTAGTAGGTCTGTAGTAGGAGGTAGTTGTAGGTCTGATAGAGGTAGTAGTAGGAGGTAGTAGTAGGTCTGATAGAGGTCTGTAGTAGGAGGTAGTAGTAGGTCTGTAGTAGGAGGTAGTAGTAGGTCTGATAGAGGCCTGTAGTAGGAGGTAGTAGTAGGTCTGATAGAGGTCTGTAGTAGGAGGTAGTAGTAGGTCTGTAGTAGGAGGTAGTAGTAGGTCTGATAGAGGTCTGTAGTAGGAGGTAGTAGTAGGAGGTAGTAGTAGGTCTGATAGAGGCCTGTGGTAGGAGGTAGTAGTAGGAGGTAGTAGTAGGTCTGATAGAGGCCTGTAGTAGGAGGTAGTAGTAGGTCTGATAGAGGTCTGTAGTAGGAGGTAGTAGTAGGAGGTAGTAGTAGGTCTGATAGAGGTCTGTAGTAGGAGGTAGTAGTAGGTCTGTAGTAGGAGGTAGTAGTAGGTCTGATAGAGGCCTGTAGTAGGAGGTAGTAGTAGGTCTGATAGAGGTCTGTAGTAGGAGGTAGTAGTAGGTCTGTAGTAGGAGGTAGTAGTAGGTCTGATAGAGGCCTGTAGTAGGAGGTAGTAGTAGGTCTGTAGTAGGAGGTAGTAGTAGGTCTGATAGAGGTCTGTAGTAGGAGGTAGTAGTAGGTCTGTAGTGGGAGGTAGTAGTAGGTCTGATAGAGGTCTGTAGTAGTAGGTCTGATAGAGGTCTGTAGTAGGAGGTAGTAGTAGGCCTGTAGTAGGAGGTAGTAGTAGGTCTGATAGAGGTCTGTAGTAGGAGGTAGTAGTAGGAGGTAGTAGTAGGAGGTAGTAGTAGGTCTGTAGTAGGAGGTAGTAGTAGGTCTGATAGAGGTCTGTAGTAGGAGGTAGTAGTAGGTCTGTAGTAGGAGGTAGTAGTAGGAGGTAGTAGGAGGTAGTAGTAGGTCTGATAGAGGTCTGTAGTAGGAGGTAGTAGTAGGTCTGTAGTAGGAGGTAGTTGTAGGTCTGATAGAGGCCTGTAGTAGGAGGTAGTAGTAGGTCTGATAATGGCCTGTAGTAAGAGGTAGTAGTAGGTCTGATAGAGGTCTTTAGTAGGAGGTCTGATAGAGGTCTGTAGTAGGAGGTAGTAGTAGGTCTGTAGTAGGAGGTAGTAGTAGGTCTGATAGAGGTCTGTAGTAGGAGGTAGTAGTAGGCCTGTAGTAGGAGGTAGTAGTAGGTCTGTAGTAGGAGGTAGTAGTAGGTCTGATAGAGGTCTGTAGTAGGAGGTAGTAGTAGGTCTGATAGAGGTCTGTAGTAGAAGGTAGTAGTAGGTCTGATAGAGGTCTGTAGTAGAAGGTCTGATAGAGGTCTTTAGTAGGAGGTAGTAGTAGGCCTGATAGAGGTCTGTAGTAGAAGGTCTGATAGAGGTCTTTAGTAGGAGGTAGTAGTAGGCCTGTAGTAGGAGGTAGTAGTAGGTCTGATAGAGGTCTGTAGTAGGAGGTAGTAGTAGGTCTGATAGAGGTCTGTTGAACACACTAAACCGTAACCAGGACTCATCCAGACCACCGGTTCTGGCTGATGCTGTGGTTCGGTAGCAGTGGTAGGTTTGGGTTCTAGGGACTCTTGTCCCTCCGTGTCCAGTGATGGTGGTGGCTCATCTCAGGCCTGTAGGCACACTGCCGTTGTGAGGTCAACTGAGTTTGATCCTAGCTGTTGACAAACGTCCTTCTAGTCAGACTCGGTACATAAAGCAGGTCTAACTCACTGCTTCTAGTCAGACTCGGTACATTATACAGGTCTAACTCACTGCTTCTAGTCAGACTAGGTACATAAAGCAGGTCTAACTCACTGCTTCTAGTCAGACTCGGTACATAAAGCAGGTCTAACTCACTGCTTCTAGTCAGACTCGGTACATAAAGCAGGTCTAACTCACTGCTTCTAGTCAGACTCGGTACATAAAGCAGGTCTAACTCACTGCTTCTAGTCAGACTCGGTACATTATACAGGTCTAACTCACTGCTTCTAGTCAGACTCGGTACATACTGCAGGTCTAACTCACTGCTTCTAGTCAGACTCGGTACATAAAGCAGGTCTAACTCACTGCTTCTAGTCAGACTCGGTACATAAAGCAGGTCTAACTCACTGCTTCTAGTCAGACTCGGTACATACTGCAGGTCTAACTCACTGCTTCTAGTCAGACTCGGTACATAATAGAGGTCTAACTCACTGCTTCTAGTCAGACTCGGTACATAATACAGGTCTAACTCACTGCTTCTAGTCAGACTCGGTACATAATGCAGGTCTAACTCACTGCTTCTAGTCAGACTCGGTACATAAAGCAGGTCTAACTCACTGCTTCTAGTCAGACTCGGTACATAAAGCAGGTCTAACTCACTGCTTCTAGTCAGACTCGGTACATAATACAGGTCTAACTCACTGCTTCTAGTCAGACTCGGTACATAATACAGGTCTAACTCACTGCTTCTAGTCAGACTCGGTACATAATACAGGTCTAACTCACTGCTTCTAGTCAGACTCGGTACATAATACAGGTCTAACTCACTGCTTCTAGTCAGACTCGGTACATAATGCAGGTCTAACTCACTGCTTCTAGTCAGACTCGGTACATAAAGCAGGTCTAACTCACTGCTTCTAGTCAGACTCGGTACATAAAGCAGGTCTAACTCACTGCTTCTAGTCAGACTCGGTACATACGGCAGGTCTAACTCACTGCTTCTAGTCAGACTCGGTACATTATACAGGTCTAACTCACTGCTTCTAGTCAGACTAGGTACATACTGCAGGTCTAACTCACTGCTTCTAGTCAGACTCGGTACATAAAGCAGGTCTAACTCACTGCTTCTGCTGACCGAAGCTCACAACACTGAAGATCACGTGATGAACTATATGATCATTGTAACACAGTGTCATACAAACGGGGAGAGAAGGACACACAAACACAGAGAGAGAGAGAGTCGTGAGGAGAATACACTAACCCAATCAGAACAGAGCGTCTGGGCATTAACCCAATCAGAGCGTCTGGGCACTAACCCAATCAGAGCGTCTGGGCACTAACCCAATCAGAGCGTCTGGGCACTAACCCAATCAGAGCGTCTGGGCACTAACCCAATCAGAGCGTCTGGGCACTAACCCAATCAGAGCGTCTGGGCACTAACCCAATCAGAGCGTCTGGACACTAACCCAATCAGAGCGTCTGGGCACTAACCCAATAAGAGCGTCTGGCCACTAACCCAATCAGAGCGTCTGGGCACTAACCCAATCAGAGCGTCTGGGCACTAACCCAATCAGAGCGTCTGGGCACTAACCCAATCAGAGCGTCTGGGCACTAACCCAATCAGAGCGTCTGGGCACTAACCCAATCAGAGCGTCTGGGCATTTTTTGTCTTTGACTCTATCCTCTGTAGAGTCCCCACCAACCAGATGTTCCATCCTCTGTAGAGTCCCCACCAACCAGATGTTCCATCCTCTGTAGAGTCCCCACCAACCAGATGTTCTACCCTCTGGAGAGTCCCCACCAACCAGAGGTGATATCCCCTGTAGAGTCCCCACCAACCAGATGTTCTATCCTCTGTAGAGTCCCCACCAACCAGAGGTGATATCCCCTGTAGAGTCCCCACCAACCAGATGTTCTATCCTCTGTAGAGTCCCCACCAACCAGAGGTGATATCCTCTGTAGAGTCCCCACCAACCAGAGGTGATATCCCCTGTAGAGTCCCCACCAACCAGATGTTCTATCCTCTGTAGAGTCCCCACCAACCAGAGGGTCTATCCTCTGTAGAGTCCCCACCAACCAGATGTTCTATCCTCTGTAGAGTCCCCACCAACCAGATGTTCTATCCTCAGTAGAGTCCCCACCAACCAGAGGTTCTATCCTCAGTAGAGTCCCCACCAACCAGAGGTTCTATACTCAGTAGAGTCCCCACCAACCAGATGTTCTATCCTCTGTAGAGTCCCCACCAACCAGATGTTCCATCCTCTGTAGAGTCCCCACCAACCAGAGGTTCTATCCTCTGTAGAGTCCCCACCAACCAGATGTTCTATCCTCTGTAGAGTCCCCACCAACCAGAGGTTCTATCCTCTGTAGAGTCCCCACCAACCAGAGGTTCTATCCTCTGTAGAGTCCCCACCAACCAGATGTTATACCCTCTGTAGAGTCCCCACCAACCAGAGGTTATATCCTCTGTAGAGTCCCCACCAACCAGAGGTTCTATCCTCTGTAGAGTCCCCACCAACCAGAGGTGATATCCTCTGTAGAGTCCCCACCAACCAGAGGTTCTATCCTCTGTAGAGTCCCCACCAACCAGATGTTAGGTCCTCTGTAGAGTCCCCACCAACCAGATGTTCTATCCCCTGTAGAGTCCCCACCAACCAGATGTTCTGTCCTCTGTAGAGTCCCCACCAACCAGATGTCCTATCCTCTGTAGAGTCCCCACCAACCAGATGTTAGGTCCTCTGTAGAGTCCCCACCAACCAGATGTTCTACCCTCAGTAGAGTCCCCACCAACCAGATGTTCTATCCTCAGTAGAGTCCCCACCAACCAGAGGTTCTACCCTCTGTAGAGTCCCCACCAACCAGAGGTTCTATCCTCTGTAGAGTCCCCACCAACCAGAGGTGATATCCCCTGTAGAGTAACACACCAACCAGAGGTTCTACCCTCTGTAGAGTCCCCACCAACCAGAGGTGATATCCTCTGTAGAGTCCCCACCAACCAGAGGTTCTATCCTCTGTAGAGTCCCCACCAACCAGATGTTCTATCCTCAGTAGAGTCCCCACCAACCAGATGTTCTATCCTCTGTAGAGTCCCCACCAACCAGATGTTCTATCCTCAGTAGAGTCCCCACCAACCAGATGTTCTACCCTCTGTAGAGTCCCCACCAACCAGATGTTCTATCCTCAGTAGAGTCCCCACCAACCAGAGGTTCTATCCCCTGTAGAGTCCCCACCAACCAGATGTTCTATCCTCAGTAGAGTCCCCACCAACCAGATGTTCTACCCTCTGTAGAGTCCCCACCAACCAGATGTTCTACCCTCTGTAGAGTCCCCACCAACCAGAGGTTCTATCCCCTGTAGAGTCCCCACCAACCAGAGGTTCTATCCTCTGTAGAGTCCCCACCAACCAGATGTTCTATCCCCTGTAGAGTCCCCACCAACCAGAGGTTCTATCCTCTGTAGAGTCCCCACCAACCAGATGTTCTATCCTCTGTAGAGTCCCCACCAACCAGATGTTCTATCCTCTGTAGAGTCCCCACCAACCAGATGTTCTATCCTCAGTAGAGTCCCCACCAACCAGATGTTAGGTCCTCTGTAGAGTCCCCACCAACCAGAGGTTCCATCCTCTGTAGAGTCCCCACCAACCAGATGTTCTATCCTCAGTAGAGTCCCCACCAACCAGATGTTCTATCCTCAGTAGAGTCCCCACCAACCAGAGGGTCTATCCTCAGTAGAGTCCCCACCAACCAGAGGTGATATCCCCTGTAGAGTCCCCACCAACCAGAGGTGATATCCCCTGTAGAGTCCCCACCAACCAGAGGTTCTATCCTCTGTAGAGTCCCCACCAACCAGAGGTGATATCCCCTGTAGAGTCCCCACCAACCAGATGTTAGGTCCTCAGTAGAGTCCCCACCAACCAGATGTTCTATCCTCTGTAGAGTCCCCACCAACCAGAGGTTCTACCCTCTGTAGAGTCCCCACCAACCAGATGTTCTATCCTCTGTAGAGTCCCCACCAACCAGAGGTTATATCCTCTGTAGAGTCCCCACCAACCAGATGTTAGGTCCTCAGTAGAGTCCCCACCAATCAGATGTTCTATCCTCTGTAGAGTCCCCACCAACCAGAGGTGATATCCCCTGTAGAGTCCCCACCAACCAGATGTTCTATCCTCTGTAGAGTCCCCACCAACCAGAGGTGATATCCCCTGTAGAGTCCCCACCAACCAGAGGTGATATCCCCTGTAGAGTCCCCACCAACCAGAGGTGATATCCTCTGTAGAGTCCCCACCAACCAGATGTTCCATCCTCTGTAGAGTCCCCACCAACCAGAGGTTCTATCCTCTGTAGAGTCCCCACCAACCAGATGTTAGGTCCTCAGTAGAGTCCCCACCAACCAGATGTTAGGTCCTCAGTAGAGTCCCCACCAACCAGATGTTAGGTCCTCAGTAGAGTCCCCACCAACCAGATGTTAGGTCCTCAGTAGAGTCCCCACCAACCAGATGTTCCATCCTCTGTAGAGTCCCCACCAACCAGAGGTTCTACCCTCTGTAGAGTCCCCACCAACCAGAGGTTCTACCCTCTGTAGAGTCCCCACCAACCAGAGGTTCTACCCTCTGTAGAGTCCCCACCAACCAGATGTTAGGTCCTCTGTAGAGTCCCCACCAACCAGAGGTTCTATCCTCTGTAGAGTCCCCACCAACCAGAGGTGATATCCCCTGTAGAGTCCCCACCAACCAGATGTTCTATCCTCTGTAGAGTCCCCACCAACCAGATGTTCTATCCTCTGTAGAGTCCCCACCAACCAGAGGTTCTACCCTCAGTAGAGTCCCCACCAACCAGAGGTTCTACCCTCAGTAGAGTCCCCACCAACCAGAGGTTCTATCCTCTGTAGAGTCCCCACCAACCAGAGGTGATATCCCCTGTAGAGTCCCCACCAACCAGAGGTGATATCCTCTGTAGAGTCCCCACCAACCAGATGTTCCATCCTCTGTAGAGTCCCCACCAACCAGAGGTTCTATCCTCTGTAGAGTCCCCACCAACCAGATGTTCTATCCTCAGTAGAGTCCCCACCAACCAGATGTTCTACCCTCTGTAGAGTCCCCACCAACCAGAGGTTCTATCCTCTGTAGAGTCCCCACCAACCAGAGGTTCTATCCTCAGTAGAGTCCCCACCAACCAGAGGTTCTACCCTCTGTAGAGTCCCCACCAACCAGAGGTTCTATCCCCTGTAGAGTCCCCACCAACCAGAGGTGATATCCTCAGTAGAGTCCCCACCAACCAGATGTTCTACCCTCTGTAGAGTCCCCACCAACCAGAGGTGATATCCTCAGTAGAGTCCCCACCAACCAGAGGTGATATCCTCAGTAGAGTCCCCACCAACCAGATGTTCCATCCTCTGTAGAGTCCCCACCAACCAGATGTTAGGTCCTCTGTAGAGTCCCCACCAACCAGATGTTATATCCTCTGTAGAGTCCCCACCAACCAGATGTTCTATCCTCTGTAGAGTCCCCACCAACCAGATGTTAGGTCCTCTGTAGAGTCCCCACCAACCAGATGTTCTGTCCTCTGTAGAGTCCCCACCAACCAGATGTTCCATCCTCTGTAGAGTCCCCACCAACCAGAGGTGATATCCCCTGTAGAGTCCCCACCAACCAGAGGTGATATCCCCTGTAGAGTCCCCACCAACCAGAGGTTCTATCCTCTGTAGAGTCCCCACCAACCAGAGGTGATATCCCCTGTAGAGTCCCCACCAACCAGATGTTCTATCCTCTGTAGAGTCCCCACCAACCAGATGTTCTACCCTCAGTAGAGTCCCCACCAACCAGATGTTCCATCCTCTGTAGAGTCCCCACCAACCAGATGTTAGGTCCTCTGTAGAGTCCCCACCAACCAGAGGTGATATCCTCAGTAGAGTCCCCACCAACCAGAGGTTCTATCCTCTGTAGAGTCCCCACCAACCAGATGTTCTATCCTCTGTAGAGTCCCCACCAACCAGATGTTCTACCCTCAGTAGAGTCCCCACCAACCAGATGTTCCATCCTCTGTAGAGTCCCCACCAACCAGATGTTCCATCCTCTGTAGAGTCCCCACCAACCAGAGGTTCTATCCTCTGTAGAGTCCCCACCAACCAGATGTTCTACCCTCAGTAGAGTCCCCACCAACCAGATGTTCCATCCTCTGTAGAGTCCCCACCAACCAGAGGTTCTATCCTCTGTAGAGTCCCCACCAACCAGATGTTCTATCCTCTGTAGAGTCCCCACCAACCAGATGTTCTACCCTCAGTAGAGTCCCCACCAACCAGATGTTCCATCCTCTGTAGAGTCCCCACCAACCAGATGTTCTACCCTCAGTAGAGTCCCCACCAACCAGAGGTTCTATCCTCTGTAGAGTCCCCACCAACCAGAGGTTCTACCCTCAGTAGAGTCCCCACCAACCAGATGTTCTATCCTCTGTAGAGTCCCCACCAACCAGATGTTCTATCCTCTGTAGAGTCCCCACCAACCAGATGTTCTACCCTCAGTAGAGTCCCCACCAACCAGATGTTCCATCCTCTGTAGAGTCCCCACCAACCAGAGGTTCTATCCTCTGTAGAGTCCCCACCAACCAGAGGTTCTATCCTCTGTAGAGTCCCCACCAACCAGAGGTGATATCCCCTGTAGAGTAACACACCATTATAGTGGGTCTGATGGAGGCAGTAACACACCATTATAGTGGGTCTGATGGAGGCAGTAACACACCATTAAAGTGGGTCTGATGGAGGCAGTAACACACCATTATAGTGGGTCTGATGGAGACAGTAATACACCATTATAGTGGGTCTGATGGAGGCAGTAACACACCATTATAGTGGGTCTGATGGAGGCAGTAACACACCATTATAGTGGGTCTGATGGAGGCAGTAACACACCATTATAGTGGGTCTGATGAGGCAGACCAGTAACTAATACAGTGGGTCTGATGAGGCAGACCAGTAACTAATACAGTGGGTCTGATGAGGCAGACCAGTAACCAACACAGTGGGTCTGATGAGGCAGACCAGTAACTAATACAGTGGGTCTGATGAGGCAGACCAGTAACCAATACAGTGGGCCTGATGAGGCAGACCAGTAACTAATACAGTGGGTCTGATGAGGCAGACCAGTAACCAATACAGTGGGTCTGATGAGGCAGACCAGTAACTAACACAGTGGGTCTGATGAGGCAGACCAGTAACCAATACAGTGGGTCTGATGAGGCAGACCAGTAACTAATACAGTGGGTCTGACGAGGCAGACCAGTAACCAACACAGTGGGCCTGATGAGGCAGACCAGTTACTAACACAGTGGGTCTGATGAGGCAGACCAGTAACCAATACAGTGGGTCTGATGAGGCAGACCAGTAACCAATACAGTGGGTCTGATGAGGCAGACCAGAAACCAATACAGTGGGTCTGATGAGGCAGACCAGTAACTAATACAGTGGGCCTGATGAGGCAGACCAGTAACTAACACAGTGGGTCTGATGAGGCAGACCAGTAACTAACACAGTGGGTCTGATGAGGCAGACCAGTAACCAATACAGTGGGTCTGATGAGGCAGACAAGTAACCAACACAGTGGGTCTGATGAGGCAGACCAGTATCCAATACAGTGGGTCTGATGAGGCAGACCAGTAACTAATACAGTGGGTCTGATGAGGCAGACCAGTAACTAATACAGTGGGTCTGATGAGGCAGATCAGTAACCAACACAGTCGGTCTGATGAGGCAGACCAGTAACTAATACAGTGGGTCTGATGAGGCAGACCAGTAACCAACACAGTGGGTCTGATGAGGCAGACCAGTAACTAATACAGTGGGTCTGATGAGGCAGACCAGTAACCAATACAGTGGGCCTGATGAGGCAGACCAGTAACTAATACAGTGGGTCTGATGAGGCAGACCAGTAACCAATACAGTGGGTCTGAGGAGGCAGACCAGTAACTAACACAGTGGGTCTGATGAGGCAGACCAGTAACCAATACAGTGGGTCTGATGAGGCAGACCAGTAACTAATACAGTGGGTCTGACGAGGCAGACCAGTAACCAACACAGTGGGCCTGATGAGGCAGACCAGTTACTAACACAGTGGGTCTGATGAGGCAGACCAGTAACCAATACAGTGGGTCTGAGGAGGCAGACCAGTAACCAATACAGTGGGTCTGATGAGGCAGACCAGAAACCAATACAGTGGGTCTGATGAGGCAGACCAGTAACTAATACAGTGGGCCTGATGAGGCAGACCAGTAACTAATACAATGGGTCTGATGAGGCAGACAAGTAACAAATACAGTGGGCCTGATGAGGCAGACCAGTAACCAACACAGTGGGTCTGATGAGGCAGACCAGTAACCAATACAGTGGGTCTGATGAGGCAGACAAGTAACCAACACAGTGGGTCTGATGAGGCAGACCAGTATCCAATACAGTGGGTCTGATGAGGCAGACCAGTAACCAACACAGTGGGCCTGATGAGGCAGACCAGTAACTAATATAGTGGGTCTGATGAGGCAGACCAGTAACTAATACAGTGGGTCTGATGAGGCAGACCAGTAACTAATAGAGTGGGTCTGATGAGGCAGACCAGAAACCAATACAGTGGGTCTGATGAGGCAGACCAGTAACCAATACAGTGGGTCTGATGAGGCAGACAAGTAACCAACACAGTGGGTCTGATGAGGCAGACCAGTATCCAATACAGTGGGTCTGATGAGGCAAACCAGTAACCAACACAGTGGGCCTGATGAGGCAGACCAGTAACTAATATAGTGGGTCTGATGAGGCAGACCAGTAACTAATACAGTGGGTCTGATGAGGCAGACCAGTAACTAATAGAGTGGGTCTGATGAGGAAGACCAGTAACTAATACAGTGGGTCTGATGAGGCAGACCAGTAACCAATACAGTGGGTCTGACGAGGCAGACCAGTAACTAATACAATGGGTCTGATGAGGCAGACAAGTAACAAATACAGTGGGCCTGATGAGGCAGACCAGTAACCAACACAGTGGGTCTGATGAGGCAGACCAGTAACCAACACAGTGGGTCTGATGAGGCAGACCAGTAACCAACACAGTGGGTCTGATGAGGCAGACCAGTAACTAATACAGTGGGTCTGATGAGGCAGACCAGTAACTAATACAGTGGGTCTGACGAGGCAGACCAGTAACTAATACAGTGGGTCTGATGAGGCAGACCAGTAACTAATACAGTGGGTCTGATGAGGCAGACCAGTAACCAACACAGTGGGTCTGATGAGGCAGCCCAGTAACCAATACAGTGGGTCTGATGAGGCAGACCAGTAACCAATACAGTGGGTCTGATGAGGCAGACCAGTAACCAATACAGTGGGTCTAATGAGGCAGACCAGTAACTAATACAGTGGGTCTGATGAGGCAGACCAGTAACTAATACAGTGGGTCTGATGAGGCAGACCAGTAACTAATACAGTGGGTCTGATGAGGCAGACCAGTAACCAATACAGTGGGTCTGATGAGCCAGACCAGTAACCAATACAGTGGGTCTGATGAGGCAGACCAGTAACTAACACAGTGGGTCTGATGAGGCAGACCAGTAACCAATACAGTGGGTCTGACGAGGCAGACCAGTAACTAATACAGTGGGTCTGACGAGGCAGACCAGTAACCAACACAGTGGGCCTGATGAGGCAGACCAGTAACTAACACAGTGGGTCTGATGAGGCAGACCAGTAACTAATACAGTGGGTCTGATGAGGCAGACCAGTAACTAATACAGTGGGTCTGATGAGGCAGACCAGTAACTAATACAGTGGGTCTGATGAGGCAGACCAGTAACCAACACAGTGGGCCTGATGAGGCAGACCAGTAACCAATACAGTGGGTCTGATGAGGCAGACCAGTAACTAATACAGTGGGTCTGATGAGGCAGACCAGTAACCAATACAGTGGGTCTGATGAGGCAGACCAGAAACCAATACAGTGGGTCTGATGAGGCAGACCAGTAACTAATACAGTGGGCCTGATGAGGCAGACCAGTAACTAACACAGTGGGTCTGATGAGGCAGACCAGTAACTAACACAGTGGGTCTGAGTAGGCAGACCAGTAACCAATACAGTGGGTCTGATGAGGCAGACAAGTAACCAACACAGTGGGTCTGATGAGGCAGACCAGTATCCAATACAGTGGGTCTGATGAGGCAGACCAGTAACCAACACAGTGGGCCTGATGAGGCAGACCAGTAACTAATACAGTGGGTCTGATGAGGCAGACCAGTAACTAATACAGTGGGTCTGATGAGGCAGACCAGTAACTAATACAGTGGGTCTGATGAGGCAGACCAGTAACTAATACAGTGGGTCTGATGAGGCAGACCAGTAACCAATACAGTGGGTCTGATGAGGCAGACCAGAAACCAATACAGTGGGTCTGATGAGGCAGACCAGTAACCAATACAGTGGGTCTGACGAGGCAGACCAGTAACTAATACATTGGGCCTGATGAGGCAGACCAGTAACTAATACAATGGGTCTGATGAGGCAGACAAGTAACAAATACAGTGGGCCTGATGAGGCAGACCAGTAACCAACACAGTGGGTCTGATGAGGCAGACCAGTAACCAACACAGTGGGTCTGATGAGGCAGACCAGTAACCAACACAGTGGGTCTGATGAGGCAGACCAGTAACTAATACAGTGGGTCTGATGAGGCAGACCAGTAACTAATACAGTGGGTCTGACGAGGCAGACCAGTAACTAATACAGTGGGTCTGATGAGGCAGACCAGTAACTAATACAGTGGGTCTGATGAGGCAGACCAGTAACCAACACAGTGGGTCTGATGAGGCAGACCAGTAACCAATACAGTGGGTCTGATGAGGCAGACCAGTAACCAATACAGTGGGTCTGATGAGGCAGACCAGTAACCAATACAGTGGGTCTAATGAGGCAGACCAGTAACTAAAACAGTGGGTCTGATGAGGCAGACCAGTAACTAATACAGTGGGTCTGATGAGGCAGACCAGTAACTAATACAGTGGGTCTGATGAGGCAGACCAGTAACTAATACAGTGGGTCTGATGAGGCAGACCAGTAACCAATACAGTGGGTCTGATGAGCCAGACCAGTAACCAACACAGTGGGTCTGATGAGGCAGACCAGTAACTAACACTTTGGGTCTGATGAGGCAGACCAGTAACTAATACAGTGGGTCTGATGAGGCAGACCAGGAACTAATACAGTGGGTCTGATGAGGCAGACCAGTAACCAATACAGTGGGTCTGATGAGGCAGACCACTAACTAATACAGTGGGCCTGATGAGGCAGACCGTTAACTAATACAGTGGGTCTGATGAGGCAGACCAGTAACTAATACAGTGGGTCTGATGAGGCAGACCAGTAACTAATACAGTGGGCCTGACGAGGCAGACCAGTAACCAATACAGTGGGTCTGATGAGGCAGACCAGTAACCAATACAGTGGGTCTGATGAGGCAGACCAGTAACCAATACAGTGGGTCTGATGAGGCAGACCAGTAACCAATACAGTGGGTCTGATGAGGCAGACCAGTAACCAACACAGTGGGTCTGATGAGGCAGACCAGTATCCAATACAGTGGGTCTGATGAGGCAGACCAGTAACCAATACAGTGGGTCTGATGAGGCAGACCAGTAACCAATACAGTGGGTCTGATGAGGCAGACCAGTAACCAACACAGTGGGTCTGATGAGGCAGACCAGTATCCAATACAGTGGGTCTGATGAGGCAGACCAGTAACCAACACAGTGGGTCTGATGAGGCAGACAAATAACTAATACAGTGGGCCTGATGAGGCAGACCAGTAACTAATAGAGTGGGTCTGATGAGGCAGACCAGTAACCAATACAGTGGGTCTGACGAGGCAGACCAGTAACTAATACAGTGGGCCTGATGAGGCAGACCAGTAACTAATACAGTGGGTCTGATGAGGTAGACCAGTAACCAACACAGTGGGCCTGATGAGGCAGACCCGTAACCAAGACAGTGGGTCTGATGAGGCAGACCAGTAACCAACACAGTGGGTCTGATGAGGCAGACCAGTAACCAACACAGTGGGTCTGATGAGGCAGACCAGTAACTAATACAGTGGGTCTGATGAGGCAGACCAGTAACTAATACAGTGGGTCTGACGAGGCAGACCAGTAACTAATACAGTGGGTCTGATGAGGCAGACCAGTAACTAATACAGTGGGTCTGATGAGGCAGACCAGTAACCAACACAGTGGGTCTGATGAGGCAGACCAGTAACCAATACAGTGGGTCTGATGAGGCAGACCAGTAACCAATACAGTGGGTCTGATGAGGCAGACCAGTAACTAATACAGTGGGTCTGATGAGGCAGACCAGTAACTAATACAGTGGGTCTGATGAGGCAGACCAGTAAATAATACAGTGGGTCTGATGAGGCAGACCAGTAACCAATACAGTGGGTCTGATGAGCCAGACCAGTAACCAACACAGTGGGTCTGATGAGGCAGACCAGTAACCAACACAGTGGGTCTGATGAGGCAGACCAGTAACTAACACAGTGGGTCTGATGAGGCAGACCAGTAACTAATACAGTGGGTCTGATGAGGCAGACCAGTAACTAATACAGTGGGTCTGATGAGGCAGACCAGTAACTAATACAGTGGGTCTGATGAGGCAGACCAGTAACCAATACAGTGGGTCTGATGAGGCAGACCAGTAACTAATACAGTGGGCCTGATGAGGCAGACCAGTAACTAATACAGTGGGTCTGATGAGGCAGACCAGTAACTAATACAGTGGGTCTGATGAGGCAGACCAGTAACTAATACAGTGGGCCTGATGAGGCAGACCAGTAACCAATATAGTGGGTCTGATGAGGCAGACCAGTAACAATACAGTGGGTCTGATGAGGCAGACCAGTAACTAATACAGTGGGCCTGACGAGGCAGACCAGTAACCAATACAGTGGGTCTGATGAGGCAGACCAGTATCCAATACAGTGGGTCTGATGAGGCAGACCAGTAACTAATACAGTGGGTCTGATGAGGCAGACCAGTAACTAATACAGTGGGTCTGATGAGGCAGACCAGTAACTAATACAGTGGGTCTGATGAGGCAGCCCAGTAACCAATACAGTGGGCCTGATGAGGCAGACCAGTAACTAATACAGTGGGTCTGATGAGGCAGACCAGTAACTAATACAGTGGGTCTGATGAGGCAGACCAGTAACTAACACAGTGGGTCTGATGAGGCAGACCAGTAACTAATACAGTGGGCCTGATGAGGCAGACCAGTAACCAATACAGTGGGTCTGATGAGGCAGAACTGTAACCAATACAGTGGGTCTGATGAGGCAGACCAGTAACTAATACAGTGGGCCTGATGAGGCAGACCAGTAACCAATACAGTGGGCCTGATGAGGCAGACCAGTAACCAATACAGTGGGCCTGATGAGGCAGACCAGTAACCAATACAGTGGGTCTGATGAGGCAGACCAGTAACCAATACAGTGGGTCTGATGAGGCAGACCAGTAACTAATACAGTGGGTCTGATGAGGCAGACCAGTAACTAATACAGTGGGTCTGATGAGGCAGACCAGTAACCAATACAGTGGGCCTGATGAGGCAGCCCAGTAACCAATACAGTGGGTCTGATGAGCCAGACCAGTAACCAACACAGTGGGTCTGATGAGGCAGACCAGTAACCAACACAGTGGGTCTGATGAGGCAGACCAGTAACTAACACAGTGGGTCTGATGAGGCAGACCAGTAACTAATACAGTGGGTCTGATGAGGCAGACCAGTAACTAATACAGTGGGTCTGATGAGGCAGACCAGTAACCAATACAGTGGGTCTGATGAGGCAGACCAGTAACTAATACAGTGGGCCTGATGAGGCAGACCAGTAACTAATACAGTGGGTCTGATGAGGCAGACCAGTAACTAATATAGTGGGTCTGATGAGGCAGACCAGTAACTAATACAGTGGGCCTGATGAGGCAGACCAGTAACCAATATAGTGGGTCTGATGAGGCAGACCAGTAACAATACAGTGGGCCTGACGAGGCAGACCAGTAACTAATACAGTGGGCCTGACGAGGCAGACCAGTAACCAATACAGTGGGTCTGATGAGGCAGACCAGTAACCAATACAGTGGGTCTGATGAGGCAGACCAGTAACTAATACAGTGGGTCTGATGAGGCAGACCAGTAACTAACACAGTGGGCCTGATGAGGCAGACCAGTAACTAATACAGTGGGTCTGATGAGGCAGCCCAGTAACCAATACAGTGGGCCTGATGAGGCAGACCAGTAACTAATACAGTGGGTCTGATGAGGCAGACCAGTAACTAATACAGTGGGTCTGATGAGGCAGACCAGTAACTAACACAGTGGGTCTGATGAGGCAGACCAGTAACTAATACAGTGGGCCTGATGAGGCAGACCAGTAACCAATACAGTGGGTCTGATGAGGCAGAACTGTAACCAATACACAGTGGGTCTGATGAGGCAGACCAGTAACTAATACAGTGGGCCTGATGAGGCAGACCAGTAACCAATACAGTGGGCCTGATGAGGCAGACCAGTAACCAATACAGTGGGTCTGATGAGGCAGACCAGTAACTAATACAGTGGGCCTGATGAGGCAGACCAGTAACTAATACAGTGCGTCTAATGAGGCAGACCAGTAACCAACACAGTGGGCCTGATGAGGCAGACCAGTAACCAATACAGTGGGTCTGATGAGGCAGACCAGTAACTAATACAGTGGGTCTGATGAGGCAGACCAGTAACCACTACAGTGGGTCTGATGAGGCAGACCAGTAACCAATACAGTGGGTCTGATGAGGCAGACCAGTAACTAATATATTGGGTCTGACGAGGCAGACCAGTAACCAATATAGTGGGCCTGATGAGGCAGACTAGTAACCAATACAGTGGGTCTGATGAGGCAGACCAGTAACTAATATATTGGGTCTGACGAGGCAGACCAGTAACCAACACAGTGGGCCTGATGAGGCAGACCAGTAACCAACACAGTGGGCCTGATGAGGCAGACCAGTAACCAACACAGTGGGTCTGATGAGGCAGACCAGTAACCAATATAGTGGGTCTGATCAGGCAGACCAGTAACCAATACAGTGGGTCTGATGAGGCAGACCAGTAACCAATACAGTGGGTCTGATAAGGCAGACCAGTAACTAATACAGTGGGTCTGATAAGGCAGACCAGTAACTAATACAGTGGGTCTGATAAGGCAGACCAGTAACTAATACAGTGGGCCTGATGAGGCAGACCAGTAACCAATACAGTGGGTCTGATGAGGCAGACCAGTAACTAATACAGTGGGCCTGATGAGGCAGACCAGTAACTAATACAGTGGGTCTGATGAGGCAGACCAGTAACTAATATATTGGGTCTGACGAGGCAGACCAGTAACCAATATAGTGGGCCTGATGAGGCAGACTAGTAACCAATACAGTGGGTCTGATGAGGCAGACCAGTAACTAATATATTGGGTCTGACGAGGCAGACCAGTAACCAACACAGTGGGCCTGATGAGGCAGACCAGTAACCAACACAGTGGGCCTGATGAGGCAGACCAGTAACCAACACAGTGGGTCTGATGAGGCAGACCAGTAACCAATATAGTGGGTCTGATCAGGCAGACCAGTAACCAATACAGTGGGTCTGATGAAGCAGACCAGTAACCAATACAGTGGGTCTGATAAGGCAGACCAGTAACTAATACAGTGGGTCTGATAAGGCAGACCAGTAACTAATACAGTGGGTCTGATAAGGCAGACCAGTAACTAATACAGTGGGCCTGATGAGGCAGACCAGTAACCAATACAGTGGGTCTGATGAGGCAGACCAGTAACTAATACAGTGGGCCTGATGAGGCAGACCAGTAACTAATACAGTGGGTCTGATGAGGCAGACCAGTAACCAATACAGTGGGTCTGATGAGGCAGACCAGTAACCAATACAGTGGGTCTGATGAGGCAGACCAGTAACTAATACAGTGGGCCTGATGAGGCAGACCAGTAACTAATACAGTGGGTCTGATGAGGCAGACCAGTAACTAATACAGTGGGTCTGATGAGGCAGACCAGTAACCAATACAGTGGGTCTGATGAGGCAGACCAGTAACCAATACAGTGGGTCTGATGAGGCAGACCAGTAACTAATACAGTGGGCCTGATGAGGCAGACCAGTAACTAACACAGTGGGTCTGATGAGGCAGACCAGTAACTAATACAGTGGGTCTGATGAGGCAGACCAGTAACTAACACAGTGGGTCTGATGAGGCAGACCAGTAACCAACACAGTGGGTCTGATGAGGCAGACCAGTAACCAACACAGTGGGTCTGATGAGGTAGACCAGTATCCAATACAGTGGGTCTGATTAGGCAGACCAGTAACCAACACAGTGAGTCTGATGAGGCAGACCAATAACTAATACAGTGGGCCTGACGAGGCAGACCAGTAACTAATACAGTGGGTCTGATGAGGCAGACCAGTAACTAATAGAGTGGGTCTGATGAGGCAGACCAGTAACTAATACAGTGGGTCTGATAAGGCAGACCAGTAACTAATACAGTGGGTCTGATGAGGCAGACCAGTAACCAATACAGTGGGTCTGATGAGGCAGACCAGTAACCAACACAGTGGGTCTGATGAGGCAGACCAGTACCCAACACAGTGGGCCTGATGAGGCAGACCAGTAACCAACACAGTGGGTCTGATGAGGCAGACCAGTAACCAACACAGTGGGCCTGATGAGGCAGACCAGTAACTAATACAGTGGGTCTGATGAGGCAGACCAGTAACTAATACAGTGGGTCTGATGAGGCAGACCAGTAACTAATACAGTGGGTCTGATGAGGCAGATCAGTAACCAACACAGTCGGTCTGATGAGGCAGACCAGTAACTAACACAGTGGGTCTGATGAGGCAGACCAGTAACTAATACAGTGGGTCTGATGAGGCAGACCAGTAACTAATACAGTGGGTCTGATGAGGCAGACCAGTAACCAACACAGTGGGTCTGATGAGGCAGACCAGTAACTAACACAGTGGGTCTGATGAGGCAGACCAGTAACTAATACAGTGGGTCTGATGAGGCAGACCAGTAACTAACACAGTGGGTCTGATGAGGCAGACCAGTAACCAACACAGTGGGTCTGATGAGGCAGACCAGTAACTAATACAGTGGGTCTGATGAGGCAGACCAGTAACTAATACAGTGGGTCTGATGAGGCAGACCAGTAACTAATACAGTGGATCTGATGAGGCAGACCAGTAACTAATACAGTGGGTCTGATGAGGCAGACCAGTAACTAATACAGTGGGTCTGATGAGGCAGACCAGTAACTAACACAGTGGGTCTGATGAGGCAGACCAGTACCTAATACAGTGGGTCTGATGAGGCAGACCAGTAACTAATACAGTGGGTCTGATGAGGCAGACCAGTAACTAACACAGTGGGTCTGATGAGGCAGACCAGTAACTAACAGAGTGGGTCTGATGAGGCAGACCAGTAACTAATACAGTGGGTCTGATGTGGCAGACCAGTAACCAACACAGTGGGTCTGATGAGGCAGACCAGTAACTAATACAGTGGGTCTGATGAGGCAGACCAGTACCTAATACAGTGGGTCTGATGAGGCAGACCAGTAACTAAAACAGTGGGTCTGATGAGGCAGACCAGTAACTAATACAGTGGGTCTGATGAGGCAGACCAGTAACTAATACAGTGGGTCTGATGAGGCAGACCAGTAACCAACACAGTGGGTCTGATGACGCAGAACAGTAACTAATACAGTGGGTTTGATGAGGCAGACCAGTAACCAACACAGTGGGTCTGATGAGGCAGACCAGTAACTAATACAGTGGGTCTGATGAGGCAGACCAGTAACCAATACAGTGGGTCTGATGAGGCAGACCAGTAACCAATACAGTGGGCCTGATGAGGCAGACCAGTAACCAACACAGTGGGTCTGATGAGGCAGACCAGTAACTAATACAGTGGGTCTGATGAGGCAGACCAGTAACTAATACAGTGGGTCTGACGAGGCAGACCAGTAACTATTACAGTGGGTCTGATGAGGCAGACCAGTAACTAATACAGTGGGTCTGACGAGGCAGACCAGTAACTAATACAGTGGGTCTGACGAGGCAGACCAGTAACTAATACAGTGGGTCTGATGAGGCAGACCAGTAACTAATACAGTGAATCTGATGAGGCAGACCAGTAACTAATACAGTGGGCCTGATGAGGCAGACCAGTAACTAATACAGTGGGTCTGATGAGGCAGACCAGTAACTAACACAGTGGGTCTGATGAGGCAGACCAGTGCCTAATACAGTGGGTCTGATGAGGCAGACCAGTAACCAATACAGTGGGTCTGATGAGGCAGACCAGTAACCAATACAGTGGGCCTGATGAGGCAGACCAGTAACTAATACAGTGGGTCTGATGAGGCAGACCAGTAACTAATACAGTGGGTCTGATGAGGCAGACCAGTAACTAATACAGTGGGTCTGATGAGGCAGACCAGTAACCAACACAGTGGGTCTGGTGAGGCAGACCAGTAACTAATACAGTGGGTCTGATGAGGCAGACCAGTAACCAATACAGTGGGCCTGATGAGGCAGACCAGTAACTAATACAGTGGGTCTGATGAGGCAGACCAGTAACTAATACAGTGGGTCTGATGAGGCAGACCAGTAACTAATACAGTGGGTCTGATGAGGCAGACCAGTAACCAATATAGTGGGTCTGATCAGGCAGACCAGTAACCAATACAGTGGGTCTGATGAGGCAGACCAGTAACCAATACAGTGGGTCTGATAAGGCAGACCAGTAACTAATACAGTGGGTCTGATAAGGCAGACCAGTAACTAATACAGTGGGTCTGATAAGGCAGACCAGTAACTAATACAGTGGGCCTGATGAGGCAGACCAGTAACTAATACAGTGGGTCTGATGAGGCAGACCAGTAACCAATACAGTGGGTCTGATGAGGCAGACCAGTAACTAATACAGTGGGCCTGATGAGGCAGACCAGTAACTAATACAGTGGGTCTGATGAGGCAGACCAGTAACCAATACAGTGGGTCTGATGAGGCAGACCAGTAACCAATACAGTGGGTCTGATGAGGCAGACCAGTAACTAATACAGTGGGCCTGATGAGGCAGACCAGTAACTAATACAGTGGGTCTGATGAGGCAGACCAGTAACTAATACAGTGGGTCTGATGAGGCAGACCAGTAACCAATACAGTGGGTCTGATGAGGCAGACCAGTAACCAATACAGTGGGTCTGATGAGGCAGACCAGTAACTAATACAGTGGGCCTGATGAGGCAGACCAGTAACTAACACAGTGGGTCTGATGAGGCAGACCAGTAACTAATACAGTGGGTCTGATGAGGCAGACCAGTAACTAACACAGTGGGTCTGATGAGGCAGACCAGTAACCAATACAGTGGGTCTGATGAGGCAGACCAGTAACCAACACAGTGGGTCTGATGAGGTAGACCAGTATCCAATACAGTGGGTCTGATTAGGCAGACCAGTAACCAACACAGTGAGTCTGATGAGGCAGACCAACAACTAATACAGTGGGCCTGACGAGGCAGACCAGTAACTAATACAGTGGGTCTGATGAGGCAGACCAGTAACTAATACAGTGGGTCTGATGAGGCAGACCAGTAACTAATACAGTGGGTCTGATAAGGCAGACCAGTAACTAATATAGTGGGTCTGATGAGGCAGACCAGTAACCAATACAGTGGGTCTGATGAGGCAGACCAGTACCCAACACAGTGGGCCTGATGAGGCAGACCAGTAACCAACACAGTGGGTCTGATGAGGCAGACCAGTAACCAACACAGTGGGCCTGATGAGGCAGACCAGTAACTAATACAGTGGGTCTGATGAGGCAGACCAGTAACTAATACAGTGGGTCTGATGAGGCAGACCAGTAACTAATACAGTGGGTCTGATGAGGCAGATCAGTAACCAACACAGTCGGTCTGATGAGGCAGACCAGTAACTAACACAGTGGGTCTGATGAGGCAGACCAGTAACTAATACAGTGGGTCTGATGAGGCAGACCAGTAACTAATACAGTGGGTCTGATGAGGCAGACCAGTAACCAACACAGTGGGTCTGATGAGGCAGACCAGTAACTAACACAGTGGGTCTGATGAGGCAGACCAGTAACTAATACAGTGGGTCTGATGAGGCAGACCAGTAACTAACACAGTGGGTCTGATGAGGCAGACCAGTAACCAACACAGTGGGTCTGATGAGGCAGACCAGTAACTAATACAGTGGGTCTGATGAGGCAGACCAGTAACTAATACAGTGGGTCTGATGAGGCAGACCAGTAACTAATACAGTGGATCTGATGAGGCAGACCAGTAACTAATACAGTGGGTCTGATGAGGCAGACCAGTAACTAATACAGTGGGTCTGATGAGGCAGACCAGTAACTAACACAGTGGGTCTGATGAGGCAGACCAGTACCTAATACAGTGGGTCTGATGAGGCAGACCAGTAACTAATACAGTGGGTCTGATGAGGCAGACCAGTAACTAACACAGTGGGTCTGATGAGGCAGACCAGTAACTAACAGAGTGGGTCTGATGAGGCAGACCAGTAACTAATACAGTGGGTCTGATGTGGCAGACCAGTAACCAACACAGTGGGTCTGATGAGGCAGACCAGTAACTAATACAGTGGGTCTGATGAGGCAGACCAGTACCTAATACAGTGGGTCTGATGAGGCAGACCAGTAACTAAAACAGTGGGTCTGATGAGGCAGACCAGTAACTAATACAGTGGGTCTGATGAGGCAGACCAGTAACTAATACAGTGGGTCTGATGAGGCAGACCAGTAACCAACACAGTGGGTCTGATGACGCAGACCAGTTACTAATACAGTGGGTTTGATGAGGCAGACCAGTAACCAACACAGTGGGTCTGATGAGGCAGACCAGTAACTAATACAGTGGGTCTGATGAGGCAGACCAGTAACCAATACAGTGGGTCTGATGAGGCAGACCAGTAACCAATACAGTGGGCCTGATGAGGCAGACCAGTAACCAACACAGTGGGTCTGATGAGGCAGACCAGTAACTAATACAGTGGGTCTGATGAGGCAGACCAGTAACTAATACAGTGGGTCTGACGAGGCAGACCAGTAACTATTACAGTGGGTCTGATGAGGCAGACCAGTAACTAATACAGTGGGTCTGACGAGGCAGACCAGTAACTAATACAGTGGGTCTGACGAGGCAGACCAGTAACTAATACAGTGGGTCTGATGAGGCAGACCAGTAACTAATACAGTGAATCTGATGAGGCAGACCAGTAACTAATACAGTGGGCCTGATGAGGCAGACCAGTAACTAATACAGTGGGTCTGATGAGGCAGACCAGTAACTAACACAGTGGGTCTGATGAGGCAGACCAGTGCCTAATACAGTGGGTCTGATGAGGCAGACCAGTAACCAATACAGTGGGTCTGATGAGGCAGACCAGTAACCAATACAGTGGGCCTGATGAGGCAGACCAGTAACTAATACAGTGGGTCTGATGAGGCAGACCAGTAACTAATACAGTGGGTCTGATGAGGCAGACCAGTAACTAATACAGTGGGTCTGATGAGGCAGACCAGTAACCAACACAGTGGGTCTGGTGAGGCAGACCAGTAACTAATACAGTGGGTCTGATGAGGCAGACCAGTAACCAATACAGTGGGCCTGATGAGGCAGACCAGTAACTAATACAGTGGGTCTGATGAGGCAGACCAGTAACTAATACAGTGGGTCTGATGAGGCAGACCAGTAACTAATACAGTGGGTCTGATGAGGCAGACCAGTAACCAACACAGTGGGTCTGGTGAGGCAGACCAGTAACTAATACAGTGGGTCTGATGAGGCAGACCAGTAACCAACACAGTCGGTCTGATGAGGCAGACCAGTAACTAATACAGTGGGTCTGATGAGGCAGACCAGTAACCAATACAGTGGGTCTGATGAGGCAGACCAGTAACTAATACAGTGGGTCTGATGAGGTAGACCAGTAACCAACACAGTGGGTCTGATGAGGTAGACCAGTATCCAATACAGTGGGTCTGATTAGGCAGACCAGTAACCAACACAGTGAGTCTGATGAGGCAGACCAACAACTAATACAGTGGGCCTGACGAGGCAGACCAGTAACTAATACAGTGGGTCTGATGAGGCAGACCAGTAACTAATAGAGTGGGTCTGATGAGGCAGACCAGTAACTAATACAGTGGGTCTGATAAGGCAGACCAGTAACTAATACAGTGGGTCTGATGAGGCAGACCAGTAACCAATACAGTGGGTCTGATGAGGCAGACCAGTAACCAACACAGTGGGTCTGATGAGGCAGACCAGTACCCAACACAGTGGGCCTGATGAGGCAGACCAGTAACCAACACAGTGGGTCTGATGAGGCAGACCAGTAACCAACACAGTGGGCCTGATGAGGCAGACCAGTAACTAATACAGTGGGTCTGATGAGGCAGACCAGTAACTAATACAGTGGGTCTGATGAGGCAGACCAGTAACTAATACAGTGGGTCTGATGAGGCAGATCAGTAACCAACACAGTCGGTCTGATGAGGCAGACCAGTAACTAACACAGTGGGTCTGATGAGGCAGACCAGTAACTAATACAGTGGGTCTGATGAGGCAGACCAGTAACTAATACAGTGGGTCTGATGAGGCAGACCAGTAACCAACACAGTGGGTCTGATGAGGCAGACCAGTAACTAACACAGTGGGTCTGATGAGGCAGACCAGTAACTAATACAGTGGGTCTGATGAGGCAGACCAGTAACTAACACAGTGGGTCTGATGAGGCAGACCAGTAACCAACACAGTGGGTCTGATGAGGCAGACCAGTAACTAATACAGTGGGTCTGATGAGGCAGACCAGTAACTAATACAGTGGGTCTGATGAGGCAGACCAGTAACTAATACAGTGGATCTGATGAGGCAGACCAGTAACTAATACAGTGGGTCTGATGAGGCAGACCAGTAACTAATACAGTGGGTCTGATGAGGCAGACCAGTAACTAACACAGTGGGTCTGATGAGGCAGACCAGTACCTAATACAGTGGGTCTGATGAGGCAGACCAGTAACTAATACAGTGGGTCTGATGAGGCAGACCAGTAACTAACACAGTGGGTCTGATGAGGCAGAAGAGTAACTAACAGAGTGGGTCTGATGAGGCAGACCAGTAACTAATACAGTGGGTCTGATGTGGCAGACCAGTAACCAACACAGTGGGTCTGATGAGGCAGACCACTAACTAATACAGTGGGTCTGATGAGGCAGACCAGTACCTAATACAGTGGGTCTGATGAGGCAGACCAGTAACTAAAACAGTGGGTCTGATGAGGCAGACCAGTAACTAATACAGTGGGTCTGATGAGGCAGACCAGTAACTAATACAGTGGGTCTGATGAGGCAGACCAGTAACCAACACAGTGGGTCTGATGACGCAGACCAGTTACTAATACAGTGGGTCTGATGAGGCAGACCAGTAACTAATACAGTGGGTCTGATGAGGCAGACCAGTAACTAATACAGTGGGTCTGATGAGGCAGACCAGTAACCAACACAGTGGGTCTGGTGAGGCAGACCAGTAACTAATACAGTGGGTCTGATGAGGCAGACCAGTAACCAATACAGTGGGCCTGATGAGGCAGACCAGTAACTAATACAGTGGGTCTGATGAGGCAGACCAGTAACTAATACAGTGGGTCTGATGAGGCAGACCAGTAACTAATACAGTGGGTCTGATGAGGCAGACCAGTAACCAACACAGTGGGTCTGGTGAGGCAGACCAGTAACTAATACAGTGGGTCTGATGAGGCAGACCAGTAACCAACACAGTCGGTCTGATGAGGCAGACCAGTAACTAATACAGTGGGTCTGATGAGGCAGACCAGTAACCAATACAGTGGGTCTGATGAGGCAGACCAGTAACTAATACAGTGGGTCTGATGAGGTAGACCAGTAACCAACACAGTGGGTCTGATGAGGCAGACCAGTAACCAACACAGTGGGTCTGATGAGGCAGACCAGTAACTAATACAGTGGGTCTGATGAGGCAGACCAGTAACCAATACAGTGGGTCTGATGAGGCAGACCAGTAACCAATACAGTGGGCCTGATTAGGCAGACCAGTAACCAACACAGTGGGTCTGATGAGGCAGACCAGTAACTAATACAGTGGGTCTGATGAGGCAGACCAGTAACTAATACAGTGGGTCTGACGAGGCAGACCAGTAACTATTACAGTGGGTCTGATGAGGCAGACCAGTAACTAATACAGTGGGTCTGACGAGGCAGACCAGTAACTAATACAGTGGGTCTGACGAGGCAGACCAGTAACTAATACAGTGGGTCTGATGAGGCAGACCAGTAACTAATACAGTGAATCTGATGAGGCAGACCAGTAACTAATACAGTGGGCCTGATGAGGCAGACCAGTAACTAATACAGTGGGTCTGATGAGGCAGACCAGTAACTAACACAGTGGGTCTGATGAGGCAGACCAGTGCCTAATACAGTGGGTCTGATGAGGCAGACCAGTAACCAATACAGTGGGTCTGATGAGGCAGACCAGTAACCAATACAGTGGGCCTGATGAGGCAGACCAGTAACTAATACAGTGGGTCTGATGAGGCAGACCAGTAACTAATACAGTGGGTCTGATGAGGCAGACCAGTAACTAACACAGTGGGTCTGATGAGGCAGACCAGTAACCAACACAGTGGGTCTGATGAGGCAGACCAGTAACTAATACAGTGGGTCTGATGAGGCAGACCAGTAACTAATACAGTGGGTCTGATGAGGCAGACCAGTAACTAATACAGTGGATCTGATGAGGCAGACCAGTAACTAATACAGTGGGTCTGATGAGGCAGACCAGTAACTAATACAGTGGGTCTGATGAGGCAGACCAGTAACTAACACAGTGGGTCTGATGAGGCAGACCAGTACCTAATACAGTGGGTCTGATGAGGCAGACCAGTAACTAATACAGTGGGTCTGATGAGGCAGACCAGTAACTAACACAGTGGGTCTGATGAGGCAGACCAGTAACTAACAGAGTGGGTCTGATGAGGCAGACCAGTAACTAATACAGTGGGTCTGATGTGGCAGACCAGTAACCAACACAGTGGGTCTGATGAGGCAGACCAGTAACTAATACAGTGGGTCTGATGAGGCAGACCAGTACCTAATACAGTGGGTCTGATGAGGCAGACCAGTAACTAAAACAGTGGGTCTGATGAGGCAGACCAGTAACTAATACAGTGGGTCTGATGAGGCAGACCAGTAACCAACACAGTAGGTCTGGTGAGGCAGACCAGTAACTAATACAGTGGGTCTGATGAGGCAGACCAGTAACCAACACAGTCGGTCTGATGAGGCAGACCAGTAACTAATACAGTGGGTCTGATGAGGCAGACCAGTAACCAATACAGTGGGTCTGATGAGGCAGACCAGTAACTAATACAGTGGGTCTGATGAGGTAGACCAGTAACCAACACAGTGGGTCTGATGAGGTAGACCAGTATCCAATACAGTGGGTCTGATTAGGCAGACCAGTAACCAACACAGTGAGTCTGATGAGGCAGACCAACAACTAATACAGTGGGCCTGACGAGGCAGACCAGTAACTAATACAGTGGGTCTGATGAGGCAGACCAGTAACTAATAGAGTGGGTCTGATGAGGCAGACCAGTAACTAATACAGTGGGTCTGATAAGGCAGACCAGTAACTAATACAGTGGGTCTGATGAGGCAGACCAGTAACCAATACAGTGGGTCTGATGAGGCAGACCAGTAACCAACACAGTGGGTCTGATGAGGCAGACCAGTACCCAACACAGTGGGCCTGATGAGGCAGACCAGTAACCAACACAGTGGGTCTGATGAGGCAGACCAGTAACCAACACAGTGGGCCTGATGAGGCAGACCAGTAACTAATACAGTGGGTCTGATGAGGCAGACCAGTAACTAATACAGTGGGTCTGATGAGGCAGACCAGTAACTAATACAGTGGGTCTGATGAGGCAGATCAGTAACCAACACAGTCGGTCTGATGAGGCAGACCAGTAACTAACACAGTGGGTCTGATGAGGCAGACCAGTAACTAATACAGTGGGTCTGATGAGGCAGACCAGTAACTAATACAGTGGGTCTGATGAGGCAGACCAGTAACCAACACAGTGGGTCTGATGAGGCAGACCAGTAACTAACACAGTGGGTCTGATGAGGCAGACCAGTAACTAATACAGTGGGTCTGATGAGGCAGACCAGTAACTAACACAGTGGGTCTGATGAGGCAGACCAGTAACCAACACAGTGGGTCTGATGAGGCAGACCAGTAACTAATACAGTGGGTCTGATGAGGCAGACCAGTAACTAATACAGTGGGTCTGATGAGGCAGACCAGTAACTAATACAGTGGATCTGATGAGGCAGACCAGTAACTAATACAGTGGGTCTGATGAGGCAGACCAGTAACTAATACAGTGGGTCTGATGAGGCAGACCAGTAACTAACACAGTGGGTCTGATGAGGCAGACCAGTACCTAATACAGTGGGTCTGATGAGGCAGACCAGTAACTAATACAGTGGGTCTGATGAGGCAGACCAGTAACTAACACAGTGGGTCTGATGAGGCAGAAGAGTAACTAACAGAGTGGGTCTGATGAGGCAGACCAGTAACTAATACAGTGGGTCTGATGTGGCAGACCAGTAACCAACACAGTGGGTCTGATGAGGCAGACCAGTAACTAATACAGTGGGTCTGATGAGGCAGACCAGTACCTAATACAGTGGGTCTGATGAGGCAGACCAGTAACTAAAACAGTGGGTCTGATGAGGCAGACCAGTAACTAATACAGTGGGTCTGATGAGGCAGACCAGTAACTAATACAGTGGGTCTGATGAGGCAGACCAGTAACCAACACAGTGGGTCTGATGACGCAGACCAGTTACTAATACAGTGGGTCTGATGAGGCAGACCAGTAACTAATACAGTGGGTCTGATGAGGCAGACCAGTAACTAATACAGTGGGTCTGATGAGGCAGACCAGTAACCAACACAGTGGGTCTGGTGAGGCAGACCAGTAACTAATACAGTGGGTCTGATGAGGCAGACCAGTAACCAATACAGTGGGCCTGATGAGGCAGACCAGTAACTAATACAGTGGGTCTGATGAGGCAGACCAGTAACTAATACAGTGGGTCTGATGAGGCAGACCAGTAACTAATACAGTGGGTCTGATGAGGCAGACCAGTAACCAACACAGTGGGTCTGGTGAGGCAGACCAGTAACTAATACAGTGGGTCTGATGAGGCAGACCAGTAACCAACACAGTCGGTCTGATGAGGCAGACCAGTAACTAATACAGTGGGTCTGATGAGGCAGACCAGTAACCAATACAGTGGGTCTGATGAGGCAGACCAGTAACTAATACAGTGGGTCTGATGAGGTAGACCAGTAACCAACACAGTGGGTCTGATGAGGCAGACCAGTAACCAACACAGTGGGTCTGATGAGGCAGACCAGTAACTAATACAGTGGGTCTGATGAGGCAGACCAGTAACCAATACAGTGGGTCTGATGAGGCAGACCAGTAACCAATACAGTGGGCCTGATTAGGCAGACCAGTAACCAACACAGTGGGTCTGATGAGGCAGACCAGTAACTAATACAGTGGGTCTGATGAGGCAGACCAGTAACTAATACAGTGGGTCTGACGAGGCAGACCAGTAACTATTACAGTGGGTCTGATGAGGCAGACCAGTAACTAATACAGTGGGTCTGACGAGGCAGACCAGTAACTAATACAGTGGGTCTGACGAGGCAGACCAGTAACTAATACAGTGGGTCTGATGAGGCAGACCAGTAACTAATACAGTGAATCTGATGAGGCAGACCAGTAACTAATACAGTGGGCCTGATGAGGCAGACCAGTAACTAATACAGTGGGTCTGATGAGGCAGACCAGTAACTAACACAGTGGGTCTGATGAGGCAGACCAGTGCCTAATACAGTGGGTCTGATGAGGCAGACCAGTAACCAATACAGTGGGTCTGATGAGGCAGACCAGTAACCAATACAGTGGGCCTGATGAGGCAGACCAGTAACTAATACAGTGGGTCTGATGAGGCAGACCAGTAACTAATACAGTGGGTCTGATGAGGCAGACCAGTAACTAACACAGTGGGTCTGATGAGGCAGACCAGTAACCAACACAGTGGGTCTGATGAGGCAGACCAGTAACTAATACAGTGGGTCTGATGAGGCAGACCAGTAACTAATACAGTGGGTCTGATGAGGCAGACCAGTAACTAATACAGTGGATCTGATGAGGCAGACCAGTAACTAATACAGTGGGTCTGATGAGGCAGACCAGTAACTAATACAGTGGGTCTGATGAGGCAGACCAGTAACTAATACAGTGGGTCTGATGAGGCAGACCAGTAACTAATACAGTGGGTCTGACGAGGCAGACCAGTAACTATTACAGTGGGTCTGATGAGGCAGACCAGTAACTAATACAGTGGGTCTGACGAGGCAGACCAGTAACTAATACAGTGGGTCTGACGAGGCAGACCAGTAACTAATACAGTGGGTCTGATGAGGCAGACCAGTAACTAATACAGTGAATCTGATGAGGCAGACCAGTAACTAATACAGTGGGCCTGATGAGGCAGACCAGTAACTAATACAGTGGGTCTGATGAGGCAGACCAGTAACTAACACAGTGGGTCTGATGAGGCAGACCAGTGCCTAATACAGTGGGTCTGATGAGGCAGACCAGTAACCAATACAGTGGGTCTGATGAGGCAGACCAGTAACCAATACAGTGGGCCTGATGAGGCAGACCAGTAACTAATACAGTGGGTCTGATGAGGCAGACCAGTAACTAATACAGTGGGTCTGATGAGGCAGACCAGTAACTAATACAGTGGGTCTGATGAGGCAGACCAGTAACCAACACAGTGGGTCTGGTGAGGCAGACCAGTAACTAATACAGTGGGTCTGATGAGGCAGACCAGTAACCAATACAGTGGGCCTGATGAGGCAGACCAGTAACTAATACAGTGGGTCTGATGAGGCAGACCAGTAACTAATACAGTGGGTCTGATGAGGCAGACCAGTAACTAATACAGTGGGTCTGATGAGGCAGACCAGTAACCAACACAGTGGGTCTGGTGAGGCAGACCAGTAACTAATACAGTGGGTCTGATGAGGCAGACCAGTAACCAACACAGTCGGTCTGATGAGGCAGACCAGTAACTAATACAGTGGGTCTGATGAGGCAGACCAGTAACCAATACAGTGGGTCTGATGAGGCAGACCAGTAACTAATACAGTGGGTCTGATGAGGTAGACCAGTAACCAACACAGTGGGTCTGATGAGGCAGACCAGTAACCAACACAGTGGGTCTGATGAGGCAGACCAGTAACTAATACAGTGGGTCTGATGAGGCAGACCAGTAACCAATACAGTGGGTCTGATGAGGCAGACCAGTAACCAATACAGTGGGCCTGATGAGGCAGACCAGTAACCAACACAGTGGGTCTGATGAGGCAGACCAGTAACTAATACAGTGGGTCTGATGAGGCAGACCAGTAACTAATACAGTGGGTCTGACGAGGCAGACCAGTAACTATTACAGTGGGTCTGATGAGGCAGACCAGTAACTAATACAGTGGGTCTGACGAGGCAGACCAGTAACTAATACAGTGGGTCTGACGAGGCAGACCAGTAACTAATACAGTGGGTCTGATGAGGCAGACCAGTAACTAATACAGTGAATCTGATGAGGCAGACCAGTAACTAATACAGTGGGCCTGATGAGGCAGACCAGTAACTAATACAGTGGGTCTGATGAGGCAGACCAGTAACTAACACAGTGGGTCTGATGAGGCAGACCAGTGCCTAATACAGTGGGTCTGATGAGGCAGACCAGTAACCAATACAGTGGGTCTGATGAGGCAGACCAGTAACCAATACAGTGGGCCTGATGAGGCAGACCAGTAACTAATACAGTGGGTCTGATGAGGCAGACCAGTAACTAATACAGTGGGTCTGATGAGGCAGACCAGTAACTAATACAGTGGGTCTGATGAGGCAGACCAGTAACCAACACAGTGGGTCTGGTGAGGCAGACCAGTAACTAATACAGTGGGTCTGATGAGGCAGACCAGTAACCAATACAGTGGGCCTGATGAGGCAGACCAGTAACTAATACAGTGGGTCTGATGAGGCAGACCAGTAACTAATACAGTGGGTCTGATGAGGCAGACCAGTAACTAATACAGTGGGTCTGATGAGGCAGACCAGTAACCAACACAGTGGGTCTGGTGAGGCAGACCAGTAACTAATACAGTGGGTCTGATGAGGCAGACCAGTAACCAACACAGTCGGTCTGATGAGGCAGACCAGTAACTAATACAGTGGGTCTGATGAGGCAGACCAGTAACTAATACAGTGGGTCTGATGAGGCAGACCAGTAACTAATACAGTGGGTCTGATGAGGTAGACCAGTAACCAACACAGTGGGTCTGATGAGGCAGACCAGTAACTAACACAGTGGGTCTGATGAGGCAGACCAGTAACTAATACAGTGGGCCTGATGATGCAGACCAGTAACCAACACATTGGGTCTGATGAGGCAGACCAGTAACTAATACAGTGGGTCTGACGAGGCAGACCAGTAACTAATACAGTGGGTCTGATGAGGCAGACCAGTAACTAATACAGTGGGTCTGACGAGGCAGACCAGTAACTAATACAGTGGGTCTGACAAGGCAGACCAGTAACTAATACAGTGGGTCTGATGAGGCAGACCAGTAACTAATACAGTGGGTCTGACGAGGCAGACCAGTAACTAATACAGTGGGTCTGACGAGGCAGACCAGTAACTAATACAGTGGGTCTGATGAGGCAGACCAGTAACTAATACAGTGAATCTGATGAGGCAGACCAGTAACTAATACAGTGGGCCTGATGAGGCAGCCCAGTAACAAATACGGTGGGCCTGATGAGTCAGACCAGTAACTAACACAGTGGGTCTGATGAGGCAGACCAGTAACCAACACAGTGGGTCTGATGAGGCAGACCAGTAACTAATACTGTGGGTCTGATGAGGCAGACCAGTAACTAACACAGTGGGTCTGATGAGGCAGACCAGTAACCAACACAGTGGGTCTGATGAGGCAGACCAGTAACTAATACTGTGGGTCTGATGAGGCAGACCAGTAACTAACACAGTGGGTCTGATGAGGCAGACCAGTAACTAATACAGTGGGTCTGATGTGGCAGACCAGTAACCAACACAGTGGGTCTGACGAGGCAGACCAGTAACTAATACAGTGGGTCTGATGAGGCAGACCAGTAACTAATACAGTGGATCTGATGAGGCAGACCAGTAACTAATACAGTGGGCCTGATGAGGCAGACCAGTAACTAATACAGTGGGTCTGATGAGGCAGACAAGTAACTAACACAGTGGGTCTGATGAGGCAGACCAGTGCCTAATACAGTGGGTCTGATGAGGCAGACCAGTAACTAACACAGTGGGTCTAAAGAGGCAGACCAGTAACTAACACAGTGGGTCTGATGAGGCAGACCAGTAACCAATACAGTGGGTCTGATGAGGCAGACCAGTAACCAATACAGTGGGTCTGATGAGGCAGACCAGTAACCAATACAGTGGGTCTGATGAGTCAGACCAGTAACCAATACAGTGGGTCTGATGAGGCAGACCAGTAACCAATACAGTGGGTCTGATGAGGCAGACCAGTAACTAATACAGTGGGTCTGATGAGGCAGACCAGTAACTTTTACATTGGGTCTGATGAGGCAGCCCAGTAACAAATACGGTGGGCCTGATGAGTCAGACCAGTAACTAACACAGTGGGTCTGATGAGGCAGACCAGTAACCAACACAGTGGGTCTGATGAGGCAGACCAGTAACTAATACAGTGGGTCTGATGAGGCAGACCAGTAACTAACACAGTGGGTCTGATGAGGCAGACCAGTAACTAATACAGTGGGTCTGATGTGGCAGACCAGTAACTACCACAGTGGGTCTGATGAGGCAGACCAGTAACTAATACAGTGGGCCTGATGAGGCAGACCAGTAACTAATACAGTGGGTCTGATGAGGCAGACCAGTAACTAATACAGTGGGTCTGATGAGGCAGACCAGTAACTAATACAGTGGGTCTGATGAGGCAGACCAGTAACCAACACAGTGGGTCTGGTGAGGCAGACTAGTAACTAATACAGTGGGTCTGATGAGGCAGACCAGTAACCAACACAGTCGGTCTGATGAGGCAGACCAGTAACTAATACAGTGGGTCTGATGAGGCAGACCAGTAACCAATACAGTGGGTCTGATGAGGCAGACCAGTAACTAATACAGTGGGTCTGATGAGGTAGACCAGTAACCAACACAGTGGGTCTGATGAGGCAGACCAGTAACTTACACAGTGGGTCTGATGAGGCAGACCAGTAACTAATACAGTGGGTCTGATGAGGCAGACCAGTAACTAACACAGTGGGTCTGATGAGGCAGACCAGTAACCAATACAGTGGGCCTGATGATGCAGACCAGTAACCAACACAGTGGGTCTGATGAGGCAGACCAGTAACTAATACAGTGGGTCTGACGAGGCAGACCAGTAACTAATACAGTGGGTCTGATGAGGCAGACCAGTAACTAATACAGTGGGTCTGACGAGGCAGACCAGTAACTAATACAGTGGGTCTGACAAGGCAGACCAGTAACTAATACAGTGGGTCTGATGAGGCAGACCAGTAACTAATAAAGTGGATCTGATGAGGCAGACCAGTAACTAATACAGTGGGCCTGATGAGGCAGACCAGTAACCAATACAGTGGGTCTGATGAGGCAGACCAGTAACTATCACAGTGGGTCTGATGAGGCAGACCAGTACCTAATACAGTGGGTCTGATGAGCCAGACCAGTAACTAATACAGTGGGTCTGATGAGGCAGACCAGTAACTAACACAGTGGGTCTGATGAGTGAGACCAGTAACCAATACAGTGGGTGTGATGAGGCAGACCAGTAACTAATACAGTGGGTCTGATGAGGCAGACCAGTAACTAATACAGTGGGTCTTGATGAGGCAGACCAGTAACTAATACAGTGAATCTGATGAGGCAGCCCAGTAACCAATACGGTGGGCCTGATGAGTCAGACCAGTAACTAACACAGTGGGTCTGATGAGGCAGACCAGTAACTAATACAGTGGGTCTGATGAGGCAGACCAGTAACTAATACGGTGGGTCTGATGAGGAAGACCAGTAACTAACACAGTGGGTCTGATGAGGCAGACCAGTAACTTTTACAGTGGGTCTGATGAGTCAGACCAGTAACTAATACAGTGGGCCTGATGAGGCAGACCAGTAACTAATACAGTGGGTCTGATGAGGCAGACCAGTAACTAATACAGTGGGTCTGATGAGGCAGACCAGTAACCAACACAGTGGGTCTGATGAGGCAGACCAGTAACTAATACAGTGGGTCTGATGAGGCAGACCAGTAACCAACACAGTGGGTCTGATGAGGCAGACCAGTAACTAATACAGTGGGTCTGATGAGGCAGACCAGTAACCAATACAGTGGGTCTGATGAGGCAGACCAGTAACTAATACAGTGGGTCTGATGAGATAGACCAGTAACCAACACAGTGGGTCTGATGAGGCAGACCAGTAACTAATACAGTGGGCCTGATGAGGCAGCCCAGTAACAAATACGGTGGGCCTGATGAGTCAGACCAGTAACTAACACAGTGGGTCTGATGAGGCAGACCAGTAACCAACACAGTGGGTCTGATGAGGCAGACCAGTAACTAATACTGTGGGTCTGATGAGGCAGACCAGTAACTAACACAGTGGGTCTGATGAGGCAGACCAGTAACCAACACAGTGGGTCTGATGAGGCAGACCAGTAACTAATACTGTGGGTCTGATGAGGCAGACCAGTAACTAACACAGTGGGTCTGATGAGGCAGACCAGTAACTAATACAGTGGGTCTGATGTGGCAGACCAGTAACCAACACAGTGGGTCTGACGAGGCAGACCAGTAACTAATACAGTGGGTCTGATGAGGCAGACCAGTAACTAATACAGTGGATCTGATGAGGCAGACCAGTAACTAATACAGTGGGCCTGATGAGGCAGACCAGTAACTAATACAGTGGGTCTGATGAGGCAGACAAGTAACTAACACAGTGGGTCTGATGAGGCAGACCAGTGCCTAATACAGTGGGTCTGATGAGGCAGACCAGTAACTAACACAGTGGGTCTAAAGAGGCAGACCAGTAACTAACACAGTGGGTCTGATGAGGCAGACCAGTAACCAATACAGTGGGTCTGATGAGGCAGACCAGTAACCAATACAGTGGGTCTGATGAGGCAGACCAGTAACCAATACAGTGGGTCTGATGAGTCAGACCAGTAACCAATACAGTGGGTCTGATGAGGCAGACCAGTAACCAATACAGTGGGTCTGATGAGGCAGACCAGTAACTAATACAGTGGGTCTGATGAGGCAGACCAGTAACTTTTACATTGGGTCTGATGAGGCAGCCCAGTAACAAATACGGTGGGCCTGATGAGTCAGACCAGTAACTAACACAGTGGGTCTGATGAGGCAGACCAGTAACCAACACAGTGGGTCTGATGAGGCAGACCAGTAACTAATACAGTGGGTCTGATGAGGCAGACCAGTAACTAACACAGTGGGTCTGATGAGGCAGACCAGTAACTAATACAGTGGGTCTGATGTGGCAGACCAGTAACTACCACAGTGGGTCTGATGAGGCAGACCAGTAACTAATACAGTGGGCCTGATGAGGCAGACCAGTAACTAATACAGTGGGTCTGATGAGGCAGACCAGTAACTAATACAGTGGGTCTGATGAGGCAGACCAGTAACTAATACAGTGGGTCTGATGAGGCAGACCAGTAACCAACACAGTGGGTCTGGTGAGGCAGACTAGTAACTAATACAGTGGGTCTGATGAGGCAGACCAGTAACCAACACAGTCGGTCTGATGAGGCAGACCAGTAACTAATACAGTGGGTCTGATGAGGCAGACCAGTAACCAATACAGTGGGTCTGATGAGGCAGACCAGTAACTAATACAGTGGGTCTGATGAGGTAGACCAGTAACCAACACAGTGGGTCTGATGAGGCAGACCAGTAACTTACACAGTGGGTCTGATGAGGCAGACCAGTAACTAATACAGTGGGTCTGATGAGGCAGACCAGTAACTAACACAGTGGGTCTGATGAGGCAGACCAGTAACCAATACAGTGGGCCTGATGATGCAGACCAGTAACCAACACAGTGGGTCTGATGAGGCAGACCAGTAACTAATACAGTGGGTCTGACGAGGCAGACCAGTAACTAATACAGTGGGTCTGATGAGGCAGACCAGTAACTAATACAGTGGGTCTGACGAGGCAGACCAGTAACTAATACAGTGGGTCTGACAAGGCAGACCAGTAACTAATACAGTGGGTCTGATGAGGCAGACCAGTAACTAATAAAGTGGATCTGATGAGGCAGACCAGTAACTAATACAGTGGGCCTGATGAGGCAGACCAGTAACCAATACAGTGGGTCTGATGAGGCAGACCAGTAACTATCACAGTGGGTCTGATGAGGCAGACCAGTACCTAATACAGTGGGTCTGATGAGCCAGACCAGTAACTAATACAGTGGGTCTGATGAGGCAGACCAGTAACTAACACAGTGGGTCTGATGAGTGAGACCAGTAACCAATACAGTGGGTGTGATGAGGCAGACCAGTAACTAATACAGTGGGTCTGATGAGGCAGACCAGTAACTAATACAGTGGGTCTTGATGAGGCAGACCAGTAACTAATACAGTGAATCTGATGAGGCAGCCCAGTAACCAATACGGTGGGCCTGATGAGTCAGACCAGTAACTAACACAGTGGGTCTGATGAGGCAGACCAGTAACTAATACAGTGGGTCTGATGAGGCAGACCAGTAACTAATACGGTGGGTCTGATGAGGAAGACCAGTAACTAACACAGTGGGTCTGATGAGGCAGACCAGTAACTTTTACAGTGGGTCTGATGAGTCAGACCAGTAACTAATACAGTGGGCCTGATGAGGCAGACCAGTAACTAATACAGTGGGTCTGATGAGGCAGACCAGTAACTAATACAGTGGGTCTGATGAGGCAGACCAGTAACCAACACAGTGGGTCTGATGAGGCAGACCAGTAACTAATACAGTGGGTCTGATGAGGCAGACCAGTAACCAACACAGTGGGTCTGATGAGGCAGACCAGTAACTAATACAGTGGGTCTGATGAGGCAGACCAGTAACCAATACAGTGGGTCTGATGAGGCAGACCAGTAACTAATACAGTGGGTCTGATGAGATAGACCAGTAACCAACACAGTGGGTCTGATGAGGCAGACCAGTAACTAACACAGTGGGTCTGATGAGGCAGACCAGTAACTAACTCAGTGGGTCTGATGAGGCAGACCAGTAACTAACACAGTGGGTCTGATGAGGCAGACCAGTAACCAATACTGTGGGCCTGATGAGGCAGACCAGTAACCAACACAGTGGGTCTGATGAGGCAGACCAGTAACTAATACAGTGGGTCTGATGAGGCAGACCAGTAACTAATACAGTGGGTCTGACGAGGCAGACCAGTAACTAATACAGTGGGTCTGATGAGGCAGACCAGTAACTAATACAGTGGGTCTGACGAGGCAGACCAGTAACTAATACAGTGGGTCTGACAAGGCAGACCAGTAACTAATACAGTGGGTCTGATGAGGCAGACCAGAAACTAATAAAGTGGATCTGATGAGGCAGACCAGTAACTAATACAGTGGGCCTGATGAGGCAGACCAGTAACTAATACAGTGGGTCTGATGAGGCAGACCAGTAACTAATACAGTGGGTCTTGATGAGGCAGACAAGTAACTAATACAGTGAATCTGATGAGGCAGCCCAGTAACCAATACGGTGGGCCTGATGAGGCAGACCAGTAACTAACACAGTGGGTCTGATGAGTGAGAGCAGTAACCAATATAGTGGGTCTTATGAGGCAGACCAGTAACTAATACAGTGGGTCTGATGAGGCAGACCAGTAACTAATACAGTGGGTCTTGATGAGGCAGACAAGTAACTAATACAGTGAATCTGATGAGGCAGCCCAGTAACCAATACGGTGGGCCTGATGAGTCAGACCAGTAACTAACACAGTGGGTCTGATGAGGCAGACCAGTAACCAACACAGTAGGTCTGATGAGGCAGACCAGTACCTAATACAGTGGGTCTGATGAGGCAGACCAGCAACTAACACAGTGGGTCTGATGAGGCAGACCAGTAACTAATACAGTGGGTCTGATGAGGCAGACCAGTAACTAATACAGTGGGCCTGATGAGGCAGACCAGTAACTAATACAGTGGGTCTGATGAGGCAGACCAGTAACTAATACAGTGGGTCTGATGAGGCAGACCAGTAACTAATACAGTGGGTCTGATGAGGCAGACCAGTAACTAATACAGTGGGTCTGATGAGGAAGACCAGTAACCAACACAGTGGGTCTGATGAGGCAGACCAGTAACTAATACAGTGGGTTTGATGAGGCAGACCAGTAACCAACACAGTGGGTCTGATGAGGCAGACCAGTAACTAATACAGTGGGCCTGATGAGGCAGACCAGTAACTAATACAGTGGGTCTGATGAGGCAGACCAGTAACTAACACAGTGGGTCTGATGAGGCAGACCAGTAGCCAACACAGTGGGTCTGATGAGTCAGACCAGTAACTAATACAGTGGGTCTGATGAAGCAGACCAGTAACTAATACAGTGGGTCTGATGAGGCAGACCAGTAACCAATACAGTGGGTCTGATGAGGCAGACCAGTAACCAATACAGTGGGCCTGATGAGGCAGACCAGTAACCAACACAGTGGGTCTGATGAGGCAGACCAGTAACTAATACAGTGGGTCTGATGAGGCAGACCAGTAACTAATACAGTGGGTCTGACGAGGCAGACCAGTAACTAATACAGTGGGTCTGACGAGGCAGACCAGTAACTATTACAGTGGGTCTGATGAGGCAGACCAGTAACTAATACAGTGGGTCTGACGAGGCAGACCAGTAACTAATACAGTGGGTCTGACGAGGCAGACCAGTAACTAATACAGTTTGTCTGATGAGGCAGACCAGTAACTAATACAGTGGATCTGATGAGGCAGACCAGTAACTAATACAGTGGGCCTGATGAGGCAGACCAGTAACTAATACAGTGGGTCTGATGAGGCAGACCAGTAACTAACACAGTGGGTCTGATGAGGCAGACCAGTACCTAATACAGTGGGTCTGATGAGGCAGACTAGTAACTAACACAGTGGGTCTGATGAGGCAGACCAGTAACTAATACAGTGGGTCTGATGAGGCAGACTAGTAACTAACACAGTGGGTCTGATGAGGCAGACCAGTAACTAACACAGTGGGTCTGATGAGGCAGACCAGTAACCAATACAGTAGGTCTGATGAGGCAGACCAGTAACTAATACAGTGGGTCTGATGAGGCAGACCAGTAACTAATACAGTGGGTCTGATGAGGCAGACCAGTAACTAATACGGTGGGCCTGATGAGTCCGACCAGTAACTAACACAGTGGGTCTGATGAGGCAGACCAGTAACCAACACAGTGGGTCTGATTAGGCAGACCAGTAACTAATACAGTGGGTCTGATGAGGCAGACCTGTAACTAACACAGTGGGTCTGATGAGGCAGACCAGTAACTAATACAGTGGGTCTGATGTGGCAGACCAGTAACCAACACAGTGGGTCTGACGAGGCAGACCAGTAACTAATACAGTGGGTCTGACGAGGCAGACCAGTAACTAATACAGTGGGTCTGACGAGGCAGACCAGTAACTAATACAGTGGGTCTGATGAGGCAGACCAGTAACTAATACAGTGGGCCTGATGAGGCAGACCAGTAACTAATACAGTGGGTCTGATGAGGCAGACCAGTAACTAACACAGTGGGTCTGATGAGGCAGACCAGTACCTAATACAGTGGGTCTGATGAGGCAGACCAGTAACTAACACAGTGGGTCTGATGAGGCAGACCAGTAACTAACACAGTGGGTCTGATGAGACAGACCAGTAACCAATACAGTGGGTCTGATGAGGCAGACCAGTAACTAATACAGTGGGTCTGATGAGGCAGACCAGTAACTAATACAGTGGGTCTGATGAGGCAGACCAGTAACTAATACAGTGGGTCTGATTAGGCAGCCCAGTAACAAATACGGTGGGCCTGATGAGTCAGACCAGTAACTAACACAGTGGGTCTGATGAGGCAGACCAGTAACCAACACAGTGGGTCTGATGAGGCAGAACAGTAACTAATACAGTGGGTCTGATGAGGCAGACCTGTAACTAACACAGTGGGTCTGATGAGGCAGACCAGTAACTAATACAGTGGGTCTGATGTGGCAGACCAGTAACCAACACAGTGGGTCTGACGAGGCAGACCAGTAACTAATACAGTGGGTCTGACGAGGCAGACCAGTAACTAATACAGTGGGTCTGACGAGGCAGACCAGTAACTAATACAGTGGGTCTGATGAGGCAGACCAGTAACTAATACAGTGGATCTGATGAGGCAGACCAGTAACTAATACAGTGGGCCTGATGAGGCAGACCAGTAACTATTACAGTGGGTCTGATGAGGCAGACCAGTAACTAACACAGTGGGTCTGATGAGGCAGACCAGTACCTAATACAGTGGGTCTGATGAGTCAGACCAGTAACTAACACAGTGGGTCTGATGAGGCAGACCAGTAACTAACACAGTGGGTCTGATGAGGCAGACCAGTAACCAATACAGTGGGTCTGATGAGGCAGACCAGTAACTAACACAGTGGGTCTGATGAGTGAGACCAGTAACCAATACAGTGGGTGTGATGAGGCAGACCAGTAACTAATACAGTGGGTCTGATGAGGCAGACCAGTAACTAATACAGTGGGTCTTGATGAGGCAGACCAGTAACTAATACAGTGAATCTGATGAGGCAGCCCAGTAACCAATACGGTGGGCCTGATGAGTCAGACCAGTAACTAACACAGTGGGTCTGATGAGGCAGACCAGTAACTAATACAGTGGGTCTGATGAGGCAGACCAGTAACTAATACGGTGGGTCTGATGAGGAAGACCAGTAACTAACACAGTGGGTCTGATGAGGCAGACCAGTAACTTTTACAGTGGGTCTGATGAGTCAGACCAGTAACTAATACAGTGGGCCTGATGAGGCAGACCAGTAACTAATACAGTGGGTCTGATGAGGCAGACCAGTAACTAATACAGTGGGTCTGATGAGGCAGACCAGTAACCAACACAGTGGGTCTGATGAGGCAGACCAGTAACTAATACAGTGGGTCTGATGAGGCAGACCAGTAACCAACACAGTGGGTCTGATGAGGCAGACCAGTAACTAATACAGTGGGTCTGATGAGGCAGACCAGTAACCAATACAGTGGGTCTGATGAGGCAGACCAGTAACTAATACAGTGGGTCTGATGAGATAGACCAGTAACCAACACAGTGGGTCTGATGAGGCAGACCAGTAACTAACACAGTGGGTCTGATGAGGCAGACCAGTAACTAACTCAGTGGGTCTGATGAGGCAGACCAGTAACTAACACAGTGGGTCTGATGAGGCAGACCAGTAACCAATACTGTGGGCCTGATGAGGCAGACCAGTAACCAACACAGTGGGTCTGATGAGGCAGACCAGTAACTAATACAGTGGGTCTGATGAGGCAGACCAGTAACTAATACAGTGGGTCTGACGAGGCAGACCAGTAACTAATACAGTGGGTCTGATGAGGCAGACCAGTAACTAATACAGTGGGTCTGACGAGGCAGACCAGTAACTAATACAGTGGGTCTGACAAGGCAGACCAGTAACTAATACAGTGGGTCTGATGAGGCAGACCAGAAACTAATAAAGTGGATCTGATGAGGCAGACCAGTAACTAATACAGTGGGCCTGATGAGGCAGACCAGTAACTAATACAGTGGGTCTGATGAGGCAGACCAGTAACTAATACAGTGGGTCTTGATGAGGCAGACAAGTAACTAATACAGTGAATCTGATGAGGCAGCCCAGTAACCAATACGGTGGGCCTGATGAGGCAGACCAGTAACTAACACAGTGGGTCTGATGAGTGAGAGCAGTAACCAATATAGTGGGTCTTATGAGGCAGACCAGTAACTAATACAGTGGGTCTGATGAGGCAGACCAGTAACTAATACAGTGGGTCTTGATGAGGCAGACAAGTAACTAATACAGTGAATCTGATGAGGCAGCCCAGTAACCAATACGGTGGGCCTGATGAGTCAGACCAGTAACTAACACAGTGGGTCTGATGAGGCAGACCAGTAACCAACACAGTGGGTCTGATGAGGCAGACCAGTACCTAATACAGTGGGTCTGATGAGGCAGACCAGCAACTAACACAGTGGGTCTGATGAGGCAGACCAGTAACTAATACAGTGGGTCTGATGAGGCAGACCAGTAACTAATACAGTGGGCCTGATGAGGCAGACCAGTAACTAATACAGTGGGTCTGATGAGGCAGACCAGTAACTAATACAGTGGGTCTGATGAGGCAGACCAGTAACTAATACAGTGGGTCTGATGAGGCAGACCAGTAACTAATACAGTGGGTCTGATGAGGAAGACCAGTAACCAACACAGTGGGTCTGATGAGGCAGACCAGTAACTAATACAGTGGGTTTGATGAGGCAGACCAGTAACCAACACAGTGGGTCTGATGAGGCAGACCAGTAACTAATACAGTGGGCCTGATGAGGCAGACCAGTAACTAATACAGTGGGTCTGATGAGGCAGACCAGTAACTAACACAGTGGGTCTGATGAGGCAGACCAGTAGCCAACACAGTGGGTCTGATGAGTCAGACCAGTAACTAATACAGTGGGTCTGATGAAGCAGACCAGTAACTAATACAGTGGGTCTGATGAGGCAGACCAGTAACCAATACAGTGGGTCTGATGAGGCAGACCAGTAACCAATACAGTGGGCCTGATGAGGCAGACCAGTAACCAACACAGTGGGTCTGATGAGGCAGACCAGTAACTAATACAGTGGGTCTGATGAGGCAGACCAGTAACTAATACAGTGGGTCTGACGAGGCAGACCAGTAACTAATACAGTGGGTCTGACGAGGCAGACCAGTAACTATTACAGTGGGTCTGATGAGGCAGACCAGTAACTAATACAGTGGGTCTGACGAGGCAGACCAGTAACTAATACAGTGGGTCTGACGAGGCAGACCAGTAACTAATACAGTTTGTCTGATGAGGCAGACCAGTAACTAATACAGTGGATCTGATGAGGCAGACCAGTAACTAATACAGTGGGCCTGATGAGGCAGACCAGTAACTAATACAGTGGGTCTGATGAGGCAGACCAGTAACTAACACAGTGGGTCTGATGAGGCAGACCAGTACCTAATACAGTGGGTCTGATGAGGCAGACTAGTAACTAACACAGTGGGTCTGATGAGGCAGACCAGTAACTAATACAGTGGGTCTGATGAGGCAGACTAGTAACTAACACAGTGGGTCTGATGAGGCAGACCAGTAACTAACACAGTGGGTCTGATGAGGCAGACCAGTAACCAATACAGTAGGTCTGATGAGGCAGACCAGTAACTAATACAGTGGGTCTGATGAGGCAGACCAGTAACTAATACAGTGGGTCTGATGAGGCAGACCAGTAACTAATACGGTGGGCCTGATGAGTCCGACCAGTAACTAACACAGTGGGTCTGATGAGGCAGACCAGTAACCAACACAGTGGGTCTGATTAGGCAGACCAGTAACTAATACAGTGGGTCTGATGAGGCAGACCTGTAACTAACACAGTGGGTCTGATGAGGCAGACCAGTAACTAATACAGTGGGTCTGATGTGGCAGACCAGTAACCAACACAGTGGGTCTGACGAGGCAGACCAGTAACTAATACAGTGGGTCTGACGAGGCAGACCAGTAACTAATACAGTGGGTCTGACGAGGCAGACCAGTAACTAATACAGTGGGTCTGATGAGGCAGACCAGTAACTAATACAGTGGGCCTGATGAGGCAGACCAGTAACTAATACAGTGGGTCTGATGAGGCAGACCAGTAACTAACACAGTGGGTCTGATGAGGCAGACCAGTACCTAATACAGTGGGTCTGATGAGGCAGACCAGTAACTAACACAGTGGGTCTGATGAGGCAGACCAGTAACTAACACAGTGGGTCTGATGAGGCAGACCAGTAACCAATACAGTGGGTCTGATGAGGCAGACCAGTAACTAATACAGTGGGTCTGATGAGGCAGACCAGTAACTAATACAGTGGGTCTGATGAGGCAGACCAGTAACTAATACAGTGGGTCTGATTAGGCAGCCCAGTAACAAATACGGTGGGCCTGATGAGTCAGACCAGTAACTAACACAGTGGGTCTGATGAGGCAGACCAGTAACCAACACAGTGGGTCTGATGAGGCAGAACAGTAACTAATACAGTGGGTCTGATGAGGCAGACCTGTAACTAACACAGTGGGTCTGATGAGGCAGACCAGTAACTAATACAGTGGGTCTGATGTGGCAGACCAGTAACCAACACAGTGGGTCTGACGAGGCAGACCAGTAACTAATACAGTGGGTCTGACGAGGCAGACCAGTAACTAATACAGTGGGTCTGACGAGGCAGACCAGTAACTAATACAGTGGGTCTGATGAGGCAGACCAGTAACTAATACAGTGGATCTGATGAGGCAGACCAGTAACTAATACAGTGGGCCTGATGAGGCAGACCAGTAACTATTACAGTGGGTCTGATGAGGCAGACCAGTAACTAACACAGTGGGTCTGATGAGGCAGACCAGTACCTAATACAGTGGGTCTGATGAGTCAGACCAGTAACTAACACAGTAGGTCTGATGAGGCAGACCAGTAACTAACACAGTGGGTCTGATGAGGCAGACCAGTAACCAATACAGTGGGTCTGATGAGGCAGACCAGTAACTAATACAGTGGGTCTGATGAGGCAGACCAGTAACTAATACAGTGGGTCTGATGAGGCAGACCAGTAACTAATACAGTGGGTCTGATGAGGCAGCCCAGTAACAAATACGGTGGGCCTGATGAGTCAGAACAGTAACTAACACAGTGGGTCTGATGAGGCAGACCAGTAACCAACACAGTGGGTCTGATGAGGCAGACAAGTAACTAATACAGTGGGTCTGATGAGGCAGACCTGTAACTAACACAGTGGGTCTGATGAGGCAGACCAGTAACTAATACAGTGGGTCTGATGTGGCAGACCAGTAACCAACACAGTGGGTCTGACGAGGCAGACCAGTAACGAATACAGTGGGTCTGATGAGGCAGACCAGTAACCAATACAGTGGGTCTGATGAGGCAGACCAGTAACTAATACAGTGGGTCTAATGAGGCAGACCAGTAACTAAGACAGTGGGTCTGATGAGGCAGCCCAGTAACAAATACGGTGGGCCTGATGAGTCAGACCAGTACCTAACACAGTGGGTCTGATGAGGCAGACCAGTAACCAATACGGTGGGCCTGATGAGTCAGACCAGTAACCAATACAGTGGGTCTGATGAGGCAGACCAGTAACTAATACAGTGGGTCTGATGAGGCAGACCAGTAACAAACACAGTGGGTCTGATGAGGCAGACCAGTAACTAATACAGTGGGTCTGATGAGGCAGACCAGTAACCAACACAGTGGGTCTGATGAGGCAGACCAGTAACCAATACAGTGGGTCTGATGAGGCAGACCAGTAACCAACACAGTGGGTCTGATGAGGCAGACCAGTAACTAATACAGTGGGTCTGATGAGGCAGACCAGTAACCAATACAGTGGGTCTGATGAGGCAGACCAGTAACTAATACAGTGGGTCTGATGAGTCAGACCAGTAACTAATACAGTGGGTCTGATGAGGCAGACCAGTAACTAATACAGTGGGTCTGATGAGGCAGACCAGTAACTAATACAGTGGGTCTGATGAGGCAGACTAGTAACTAATACAGTGGGTCTGATGAGGCAGACCTGTAACTAACACAGTGGGTCTGATGAGGCAGACCTGTAACTAACACAGTGGGTCTGATGAGGCAGACCAGTAACTAATACAGTGGGTCTGATGTGGCAGACCAGTAACCAACACAGTGGGTCTGACGAGGCAGACCAGTAACTAATACAGTGGGTCTGATGTGGCAGACCAGTAACTAACACAGTGGGTCTGATGAGGCAGACCAGTAACTAACACAGTGGGTCTGATGAGGCAGACCAGTAACCAATACAGTGGGTCTGATGAGGCAGACCAGTAACTAATACAGTGGGTCTGATGAGGCAGACCAGTAACTAATACAGTGGGTCTGATGAGGCAGACCAGTAACTAATACGGTGGGTCTGATGAGGCAGCCCAGTAACAAATACGGTGGGCCTGATGAGTCAGACCAGTAACTAACACAGTGGGCCTGATGAGGCAGACCAGTAACCAACACAGTGGGTCTGATGAGGCAGACAAGTAACTAATACAGTGGGTCTGATGAGGCAGACCTGTAACTAACACAGTGGGTCTGATGAGGCAGACCAGTAACTAATACAGTGGGTCTGATGTGGCAGACCAGTAACCAACACAGTGGGTCTGACGAGGCAGACCAGTAACCAACACAGTGGGTCTGACGAGGCAGACCAGTAACTAACACAGTGGGTCTGATGAGGCAGACCAGTAACCAATACAGTGGGTCTGATGAGGCAGACCAGTAACCAATACAGTGGGTCTGATGAGGCAGACCAGTAACTAATACAGTGGGTCTGATGAGGCAGACCAGTAACTAATACAGTGGGTCTGATGAGGCAGACCAGTAACTAATACAGTGGGTCTGATGAGGCAGACCAGTAACTAATACAGTGGGTCTGATGAGGCAGACCAGTAACTAATACAGTGGGTCTGATGAGGCAGCCCAGTAACAAATACGGTGGGCCTGATGAGTCAGACCAGTACCTAACACAGTGGGTCTGATGAGGCAGACCAGTAACCAACACAGTGGGTCTGATGAGGCAGACCAGTAACTAATACAGTGGGTCTGATGAGGCAGACCAGTAACTAACACAGTGGGTCTGATGAGGCAGACCAGTAACTAATACAGTGAATCTGATGAGGCAGCCCAGTAACCAATACGGTGTGCCTGATGAGTCAGACCAGTAACCAATACAGTGGGTCTGATGAGGGAGACCAGTAACTAATACAGTGGGTCTGATGAGGCAGACCAGTAACAAACACAGTGGGTCTGATGAGGCAGACCAGTAACTAATACAGTGGGTCTGATGAGGCAGACCAGTAACTAACACAGTGGGTCTGATGAGGCAGACCAGTAACTAATACATTGGGTCTGATGAGGCAGACCAGTAACCAACACAGTGGGTCTGATGAGGCAGACCAGTAACTAATACAGTGGGTCTGATGAGGCAGACCAGTAACTAATACAGTGGGCCTGATGAGGCAGACCAGTAACTAATACAGTGGGTCTGATGAGGCAGACCAGTAACTAATACAGTGGGTCTGATGAGGCAGACCAGTAACTAATACAGTGGGTCTTGATGAGGCAGACCAGTAACCAACACAGTGGGTCTGATGAGGCAGACCAGTAACTAATACAGTGGGTCTGATGAGGCAGACCAGTAACCAACACAGTGGGTCTGATGAGGCAGACCAGTAACTAATACAGTGGGTCTGATGAGGCAGACCAGTAACTAACACAGTGGGTTTGATGAGGCAGACCAGTAACTAATACAGTGGGTCTGATGAGGCAGACCAGTAACTAATACAGTGGGCCTGATGAGGCAGACCAGTAACTAATACAGTGGGTCGGATGAGGCAGACCAGTAACTAATACAGTGGGTCTGATGAGGCAGACCAGTAACTAACACAGTGGGTCTGATGAGTCAGACCAGTAACTAATACAGTGGGTCTGATGAGGCAGACCAGTAACTAATACAGTGGGTCTGATGAGGCAGACCAGTAACTAATACAGTGGGCCTGATGAGGCAGACCAGTAACCAATACGGTGGGCCTGATGAGGCAGACCAGTAACTAATACAGTGGGTCTGATGAGGCAGACCAGTAACTAAGACAGTGGGTCTGATGAGGCAGACCAGTAACCAACACAGTGGGTCTGATGAGGCAGACCAGTAACTAATACAGTGGGTCTGATGAGGCAGACCAGTAACTAATACAGTGGGTCTGATGAGGCAGACCAGTAACTAATACAGTGGGTCTGATGAGGCAGCCCAGTAACAAATACGGTGAGCCTGATGAGTCAGACCAGTAACTAACACAGTGGGTCTGATGAGGCAGACCAGTAACCAACACAGTGGGTCTGATGAGGCAGACCAGTAACTAATACAGTGGGTCTGATGAGGCAGACCAGTAACTAACACAGTGGGTCTGATGAGGCAGACCAGTAACTAATACAGTGGGTCTGATGTGGCAGACCAGTAACCAACACAGTGGGTCTGATGAGGCAGACCAGTAACTAATACAGTGGGCCTGATGAGGCAGACCAGTAACTAATACAGTGGGTCTGATGAGGCAGACCAGTAACCAACACAGTGGGTCTGATGAGGCAGACCAGTAACTAATACAGTGGGTCTGATGAGGCAGACCAGTAACCAACACAGTGGGTCTGATGAGGCAGACCAGTAACTAATACAGTGGGTCTGATGAGGCAGACCAGTAACCAATACAGTGGGTCTGATGAGGCAGACCAGTAACTAATACAGTGGGTCTGATGAGGTAGACCAATAACCAATACAGTGGGTCTGATGAGGTAGACCAGTAACCAACACAGTGGGTCTGATGAGGCAGACCAGTAACTAACACAGTGGGTCTGATGAGGCAGACCAGTAACTAATACAGTGGGTCTGATGAGGCAGACCAGTAACTAACACAGTGGGTCTGATGAGGCAGACCAGTAACCAATACAGTGGGCCTGATGAGGCAGACCAGTAACCAACACAGTGGGTCTGATGAGGCAGACCAGTAACTAATACAGTGGGTCTGATGAGGCAGACCAGTAAATAATACAGTGGGTCTGACGAGGCAGACCAGTAACTAATACAGTGGGTCTGATGAGGCAGACCAGTAACTAATACAGTGGGTCTTGATGAGGCAGACCAGTAACTAATACAGTGAATCTGATGAGGCAGCCCAGTAACCAATACGGTGGGCCTGATGAGTCAGACCAGTAACTAACACAGTGGGTCTGATGAGGCAGACCAGTAACCAACACAGTGGGTCTGATGAGGCTGACCAGTAACTAATACAGTGGGTCTGATGAGGCAGACCAGTAACTAATACAGTGGGTCTGACGAGGCAGACCAGTAACTAATACAGTGGGTCTGATGAGGCAGACCAGTAACCAACACAGTGGGCCTGATGAGGCAGACCAGTAACTAACACAGTGGGTCTGATGAGGCAGACCAGTAACTAATACAGTGGGTCTGATGAGGCAGACCAGTAACTAATACAGTGGGTCTGATGAGGCAGACCAGTAACTAATACAGTGGGTCTGATGAGGCAGACCAGTAACCAACACAGTGGGCCTGATGAGGCAGACCAGTAACCAATACAGTGGGTCTGATGAGGCAGACCAGTAACCAATACAGTGGGTCTGATGAGGCAGACCAGTAACTAATACAGTGGGTCTGATGAGGCAGACCAGTAACCAATACAGTGGGTCTGATGAGGCAGACCAGAAACCAATACAGTGGGTCTGATGAGGCAGACCAGTAACTAATACAGTGGGCCTGATGAGGCAGACCAGTAACTAACACAGTGGGTCTGATGAGGCAGACCAGTAACTAACACAGTGGGTCTGAGGAGGCAGACCAGTAACCAATACAGTGGGTCTGATGAGGCAGACAAGTAACCAACACAGTGGGTCTGATGAGGCAGACCAGTATCCAATACAGTGGGTCTGATGAGGCAGACCAGTAACCAACACAGTGGGCCTGATGAGGCAGACCAGTAACTAATACAGTGGGTCTGATGAGGCAGACCAGTAACTAATACAGTGGGTCTGATGAGGCAGACCAGTAACTAATAGAGTGGGTCTGATGAGGCAGACCAGTAACTAATACAGTGGGTCTGATGAGGCAGACCAGTAACCAATACAGTGGGTCTGACGAGGCAGACCAGTAACTAATACATTGGGCCTGATGAGGCAGACCAGTAACTAATACAATGGGTCTGATGAGGCAGACAAGTAACCAATACAGTGGGCCTGATGAGGCAGACCAGTAACCAACACAGTGGGTCTGATGAGGCAGACCAGTAACCAACACAGTGGGTCTGATGAGGCAGACCAGTAACCAACACAGTGGGTCTGATGAGGCAGACCAGTAACTAATACAGTGGGTCTGACGAGGCAGACCAGTAACTAATACAGTGGGTCTGATGAGGCAGACCAGTAACTAATACAGTGGGTCTGATGAGGCAGACCAGTAACCAACACAGTGGGTCTGATGAGGCAGACCAGTAACCAATACAGTGGGTCTGATGAGGCAGACCAGTAACCAATACAGTGGGTCTAATGAGGCAGACCAGTAACCAATACAGTGGGTCTAATGAGGCAGACCAGTAACTAATACAGTGGGTCTGATGAGGCAGACCAGTAACTAATACAGTGGGTCTGATGAGGCAGACCAGTAACTAATACAGTGGGTCTGATGAGGCAGACCAGTAACCAATACAGTGGGTCTGATGAGCCAGACCAGTAACCAACACAGTGGGTCTGATGAGGCAGACCAGTAACTAACACAGTGGGTCTGATGAGGCAGACCAGTAACTAATACAGTGGGTCTGATGAGGCAGACCAGGAACTAATACAGTGGGTCTGATGAGGCAGACCAGTAACCAATACAGTGGGTCTGATGAGGCAGACCAGTTACTAATACAGTGGGCCTGATGAGGCAGACCGTTAACTAATACAGTGGGTCTGATGAGGCAGACCAGTAACTAATACAGTGGGTCTGATGAGGCAGACCAGTAACTAATACAGTGGGCCTGACGAGGCAGACCAGTAACCAATACAGTGGGTCTGATGAGGCAGACCAGTAACCAATACAGTGGGTCTGATGAGGCAGACCAGTAACCAATACAGTGGGTCTGATGAGGCAGACCAGTAACCAATACAGTGGGTCTGATGAGGCAGACCAGTAACCAACACAGTGGGTCTGATGAGGCAGACCAGTATCCAATACAGTGGGTCTGATGAGGCAGACCAGTAACCAATACAGTGGGTCTGATGAGGCAGACCAGTAACCAATACAGTGGGTCTGATGAGGCAGACCAGTAACCAACACAGTGGGTCTGATGAGGCAGACCAGTATCCAATACAGTGGGTCTGATGAGGCAGACCAGTAACCAACACAGTGGGTCTGATGAGGCAGACAAATAACTAATACAGTGGGCCTGATGAGGCAGACCAGTAACCAATACAGTGGGTCTGATGAGGCAGACCAGTAACCAATACAGTGGGTCTGATGAGGCAGACCAGTAACCAACACAGTGGGTCTGATGAGGCAGACCAGTATCCAATACAGTGGGTCTGATGAGGCAGACCAGTAACCAATACAGTGGGTCTGATGAGGCAGACCAGTAACCAATACAGTGGGTCTGATGAGGCAGACCAGTAACCAACACAGTGGGTCTGATGAGGCAGACCAGTATCCAATACAGTGGGTCTGATGAGGCAGACCAGTAACCAACACAGTGGGTCTGATGAGGCAGACAAATAACTAATACAGTGGGCCTGATGAGGCAGACCAGTAACTAATACAGTGGGTCTGATGAGGCAGACCAGTAACCAATACAGTGGGTCTGACGAGGCAGACCAGTAACTAATACATTGGGCCTGATGAGGCAGACCAGTAACTAATACAGTGGGTCTGATGAGGCAGACCAGTAACCAACACAGTGGGCCTGATGAGGTAGACCCGTAACCAAGACAGTGGGTCTGATGAGGCAGACAAGTAACCAACACAGTGGGTCTGATGAGGCAGACCAGTAACCAACACAGTGGGTCTGATGAGGCAGACCAGTAACTAATACAGTGGGTCTGATGAGGCAGACCAGTAACTAATACAGTGGGTCTGACGAGGCAGACCAGTAACTAATACAGTGGGTCTGATGAGGCAGACCAGTAACTAATACAGTGGGTCTGATGAGGCAGACCAGTAACCAACACAGTGGGTCTGATGAGGCAGACCAGTAACCAATACAGTGGGTCTGATGAGGCAGACCAGTAACCAATACAGTGGGTCTGATGAGGCAGACCAGTAACTAATACAGTGGGTCTGATGAGGCAGACCAGTAACTAATACAGTGGGTCTGATGAGGCAGACCAGTAAATAATACAGTGGGTCTGATGAGGCAGACCAGTAACCAACACAGTGGGTCTGATGAGGCAGACCAGTAACTAACACAGTGGGTCTGATGAGGCAGACCAGTAACTAATACAGTGGGTCTGATGAGGCAGACCAGTAACTAATACAGTGGGTCTGATGAGGCAGACCAGTAACCAATACAGTGGGTCTGATGAGGCAGACCAGTAACTAATACAGTGGGCCTGATGAGGCAGACCAGTAACTAATACAGTGGGTCTGATGAGGCAGACCAGTAACTAATACAGTGGGTCTGATGAGGCAGACCAGTAACTAATACAGTGGGCCTGATGAGGCAGACCAGTAACCAATATAGTGGGTCTGATGAGGCAGACCAGTAACAATACAGTGGGTCTGATGAGGCAGACCAGTAACTAATACAGTGGGCCTGACGAGGCAGACCAGTAACCAATACAGTGGGTCTGATGAGGCAGACCAGTAACCAATACAGTGGGTCTGATGAGGCAGACCAGTAACTAATACAGTGGGTCTGATGAGGCAGACCAGTAACTAATACAGTGGGTCTGATGAGGCAGACCAGTAACTAATACAGTGGGTGTGATGAGGCAGCCCAGTAACCAATACAGTGGGCATGATGAGGCAGACCAGTAACTAATACAGTGGGTCTGATGAGGCAGACCAGTAACTAATACAGTGGGTCTGATGAGGCAGACCAGTAACTAACACAGTGGGTCTGATGAGGCAGACCAGTAACTAATACAGTGGGCCTGATGAGGCAGACCAGTAACCAATACAGTGGGTCTGATGAGGCAGAACTGTAACCAATACAGTGGGTCTGATGAGGCAGACCAGTAACTAATACAGTGGGTCTGATGAGGCAGACCAGTAACCAATACAGTGGGCCTGATGAGGCAGACCAGTAACCAATACAGTGGGTCTGATGAGGCAGACCAGTAACTAATACAGTGGGCCTGATGAGGCAGACCAGTAACTAATACAGTGGGTCTGATGAGGCAGACCAGTAACCAACACAGTGGGCCTGATGAGGCAGACCAGTAACCAATACAGTGGGTCTGATGAGGCAGACCAGTAACTAATACAGTGGGTCTGATGAGGCAGACCAGTAACCACTACAGTGGGTCTGATGAGGCAGACCAGTAACCAATACAGTGGGTCTGATGAGGCAGACCAGTAACTAATATATTGGGTCTGACGAGGCAGACCAGTAACCAATATAGTGGGCCTGATGAGGCAGACTAGTAACCAATACAGTGGGTCTGATGAGGCAGACCAGTAACTAATATATTGGGTCTGACGAGGCAGACCAGTAACCAACACAGTGGGCCTGATGAGGCAGACCAGTAACCAACACAGTGGGCCTGATGAGGCAGACCAGTAACCAACACAGTGGGTCTGATGAGGCAGACCAGTAACCAATATAGTGGGTCTGATGAGGCAGACCAGTAACCAACACAGTGGGTCTGATGAGGCAGACCAGTAACCAACACAGTGGGTCTGATGAGGCAGACCAGTAACCAACACAGTGGGTCTGATGAGGCAGACCAGTAACTAACACAGTGGGTCTGATGAGGCAGACCAGTAACTAATACAGTGGGTCTGATGAGGTAGACCAGTAACTAATACAGTGGGTCTGATGAGGCAGACCAGTAACCAATACAGTGGGTCTGATGAGGCAGACCAGTAACTAATACAGTGGGCCTGATGAGGCAGACCAGTAACTAATACAGTGGGTCTGATGAGGCAGACCAGTAACTAATACAGTGGGTCTGATGAGGCAGACCAGTAACTAATACAGTGGGCCTGATGAGGCAGACCAGTAACCAATATAGTGGGTCTGATGAGGCAGACCAGTAACAATACAGTGGGTCTGATGAGGCAGACCAGTAACTAATACAGTGGGCCTGACGAGGCAGACCAGTAACCAATACAGTGGGTCTGTTGAGGCAGACCAGTAACCAATACAGTGGGTCTGATGAGGCAGACCAGTAACTAATACAGTGGGTCTGATGAGGCAGACCAGTAACTAATACAGTGGGTCTGATGAGGCAGACCAGTAACTAATACAGTGGGTCTGATGAGGCAGCCCAGTAACCAATACAGTGGGCCTGATGAGGCAGACCAGTAACTAATACAGTGGGTCTGATGAGGCAGACCAGTAACTAATACAGTGGGTCTGATGAGGCAGACCAGTAACTAACACAGTGGGTCTGATGAGGCAGACCAGTAACTAATACAGTGGGCCTGATGAGGCAGACCAGTAACCAATACAGTGGGTCTGATGAGGCAGAACTGTAACCAATACAGTGGGTCTGATGAGGCAGACCAGTAACTAATACAGTGGGCCTGATGAGGCAGACCAGTAACCAATACAGTGGGCCTGATGAGGCAGACCAGTAACCAATACAGTGGGTCTGATGAGGCAGACCAGTAACTAATACAGTGGGCCTGATGAGGCAGACCAGTAACTAATACAGTGGGTCTGATGAGGCAGACCAGTAACCAACACAGTGGGCCTGATGAGGCAGACCAGTAACCAATACAGTGGGTCTGATGAGGCAGACCAGTAACTAATATATTGGGTCTGACGAGGCAGACCAGTAACCAATATAGTGGGCCTGATGAGGCAGACTAGTAACCAATAAAGTGGGTCTGATGAGGCAGACCAGTAACTAATATATTGGGTCTGACGAGGCAGACCAGTAACCAACACAGTGGGCCTGATGAGGCAGACCAGTAACCAACACAGTGGGCCTGATGAGGCAGACCAGTAACCAACACAGTGGGTCTGATGAGGCAGACCAGTAACTAACACAGTGGGTCTGATGAGGCAGACCAGTAACTAATACAGTGGGTCTGATGAGGCAGACCAGTAACTAATACAGTGGGTCTGATGAGGCAGACCAGTAACCAATACAGTGGGTCTGATGAGGCAGACCAGTAACTAATACAGTGGGCCTGATGAGGCAGACCAGTAACTAATACAGTGGGTCTGATGAGGCAGACCAGTAACTAATACAGTGGGTCTGATGAGGCAGACCAGTAACTAATACAGTGGGCCTGATGAGGCAGACCAGTAACTAACACAGTGGGTCTGATGAGGCAGACCAGTAACTAATACAGTGGGTCTGATGAGGCAGACCAGTAACTAATACAGTGGGTCTGATGAGGCAGACCAGTAACCAATACAGTGGGTCTGATGAGGCAGACCAGTAACTAATACAGTGGGCCTGATGAGGCAGACCAGTAACTAATACAGTGGGTCTGATGAGGCAGACCAGTAACTAATACAGTGGGTCTGATGAGGCAGACCAGTAACTAATACAGTGGGCCTGATGAGGCAGACCAGTAACCAATATAGTGGGTCTGATGAGGCAGACCAGTAACAATACAGTGGGTCTGATGAGGCAGACCAGTAACTAATACAGTGGGCCTGACGAGGCAGACCAGTAACCAATACAGTGGGTCTGATGAGGCAGACCAGTAACCAATACAGTGGGTCTGATGAGGCAGACCAGTAACTAATACAGTGGGTCTGATGAGGCAGACCAGTAACTAATACAGTGGGTCTGATGAGGCAGACCAGTAACTAATACAGTGGGTCTGATGAGGCAGCCCAGTAGCCAATACAGTGGGCCTGATGAGGCAGACCAGTAACTAATACAGTGGGTCTGATGAGGCAGACCAGTAACTAATACAGTGGGTCTGATGAGGCAGACCAGTAACTAACACAGTGGGTCTGATGAGGCAGACCAGTAACTAATACAGTGGGCCTGATGAGGCAGACCAGTAACCAATACAGTGGGTCTGATGAGGCAGAACTGTAACCAATACAGTGGGTCTGATGAGGCAGACCAGTAACTAATACAGTGGGCCTGATGAGGCAGACCAGTAACCAATACAGTGGGCCTGATGAGGCAGACCAGTAACCAATACAGTGGGTCTGATGAGGCAGACCAGTAACTAATACAGTGGGCCTGATGAGGCAGACCAGTAACTAATACAGTGGGTCTGATGAGGCAGACCAGTAACCAACACAGTGGGCCTGATGAGGCAGACCAGTAACCACTACAGTGGGTCTGATGAGGCAGACCAGTAACTAATATATTGGGTCTGACGAGGCAGACCAGTAACCAATATAGTGGGCCTGATGAGGCAGACTAGTAACAAATACAGTGGGTCTGATGAGGCAGACCAGTAACTAATATATTGGGTCTGACGAGGCAGACCAGTAACCAACACAGTGGGCCTGATGAGGCAGACCAGTAACCAACACAGTGGGTCTGATGAGGCAGACCAGTAACCAATATAGTGGGTCTGATGAGGCAGACCAGTAACCAACACAGTGGGTCTGATGAGGCAGACCAGTAACCAACACAGTGGGTCTGATGAGGCAGACCAGTAACCAACACAGTGGGTCTGATGAGGCAGACCAGTAACTAACACAGTGGGTCTGATGAGGCAGACCAGTAACTAATACAGTGGGTCTGATGAGGCAGACCAGTAACTAATACAGTGGGTCTGATGAGGCAGACCAGTAACCAATACAGTGGGTCTGATGAGGCAGACCAGTAACTAATACAGTGGGCCTGATGAGGCAGACCAGTAACTAATACAGTGGGTCTGATGAGGCAGACCAGTAACTAATACAGTGGGTCTGATGAGGCAGACCAGTAACTAATACAGTGGGCCTGATGAGGCAGACCAGTAACCAATATAGTGGGTCTGATGAGGCAGACCAGTAACAATACAGTGGGTCTGATGAGGCAGCCCAGTAACCAATACAGTGGGCCTGATGAGGCAGACCAGTAACTAATACAGTGGGTCTGATGAGGCAGACCAGTAACTAATACAGTGGGTCTGATGAGGCAGACCAGTAACTAACACAGTGGGTCTGATGAGGCAGACCAGTAACTAATACAGTGGGCCTGATGAGGCAGACCAGTAACCAATACAGTGGGTCTGATGAGGCAGAACTGTAACCAATACAGTGGGTCTGATGAGGCAGACCAGTAACTAATACAGTGGGCCTGATGAGGCAGACCAGTAACCAATACAGTGGGCCTGATGAGGCAGACCAGTAACCAATACAGTGGGTCTGATGAGGCAGACCAGTAACTAATACAGTGGGCCTGATGAGGCAGACCAGTAACTAATACAGTGGGTCTGATGAGGCAGACCAGTAACCAACACAGTGGGCCTGATGAGGCAGACCAGTAACCAATACAGTGGGTCTGATGAGGCAGACCAGTAACTAATACAGTGGGTCTGATGAGGCAGACCAGTAACCACTACAGTGGGTCTGATGAGGCAGACCAGTAACCAATACAGTGGGTCTGATGAGGCAGACCAGTAACTAATATATTGGGTCTGACGAGGCAGACCAGTAAGCAATATAGTGGGCCTGATGAGGCAGACTAGTAACCAATACAGTGGGTCTGATGAGGCAGACCAGTAACTAATATATTGGGTCTGACGAGGCAGACCAGTAACCAACACAGTGGGCCTGATGAGGCAGACCAGTAACCAACACAGTGGGCCTGAAGAGGCAGACCAGTAACCAACACAGTGGGTCTGATGAGGCAGACCAGTAACCAATATAGTGGGTCTGATGAGGCAGACCAGTAACCAATACAGTGGGTCTGATGAGGCAGACCAGTAACCAATACAGTGGGTCTGATAAGGCAGACCAGTAACTAATACAGTGGGTCTGATAAGGCAGACCAGTAACTAATACAGTGGGTCTGATAAGGCAGACCAGTAACTAATACAGTGGGCCTGATGAGGCAGACCAGTAACTAATACAGTGGGTCTGATGAGGCAGACCAGTAACCAATACAGTGGGTCTGATGAGGCAGACCAGTAACTAATACAGTGGGCCTGATGAGGCAGACCAGTAACTAATACAGTGGGTCTGATGAGGCAGACCAGTAACCAATACAGTGGGTCTGATGAGGCAGACCAGTAACCAATACAGTGGGTCTGATGAGGCAGACCAGTAACTAATACAGTGGGCCTGATGAGGCAGACCAGTAACTAATACAGTGGGTCTGATGAGGCAGACCAGTAACTAATACAGTGGGTCTGATGAGGCAGACCAGTAACCAATACAGTGGGTCTGATGAGGCAGACCAGTAACTAATAGAGTGGGTCTGATGAGGCAGACCAGTAACCAATACAGTGGGTCTGATGAGGCAGACCAGTAACTAATACAGTGGGCCTGATGAGGCAGACCAGTAACTAACACAGTGGGTCTGATGAGGCAGACCAGTAACTAATACAGTGGGTCTGATGAGGCAGACCAGTAACTAACACAGTGGGTCTGATGAGGCAGACCAGTAACCAATACAGTGGGTCTGATGAGGCAGACCAGTAACCAACACAGTGGGTCTGATGAGGTAGACCAGTATCCAATACAGTGGGTCTGATTAGGCAGACCAGTAACCAACACAGTGAGTCTGATGAGGCAGACCAATAACTAATACAGTGGGCCTGACGAGGCAGACCAGTAACTAATACAGTGGGTCTGATGAGGCAGACCAGTAACTAATAGAGTGGGTCTGATGAGGCAGACCAGTAACTAATACAGTGGGTCTGATAAGGCAGACCAGTAACTAATACAGTGGGTCTGATGAGGCAGACCAGTAACCAATACAGTGGGTCTGATGAGGCAGACCAGTAACCAACACAGTGGGTCTGATGAGGCAGACCAGTACCCAACACAGTGGGCCTGATGAGGCAGACCAGTAACCAACACAGTGGGTCTGATGAGGCAGACCAGTAACCAACACAGTGGGCCTGATGAGGCAGACCAGTAACTAATACAGTGGGTCTGATGAGGCAGACCAGTATCTAATACAGTGGGTCTGATGAGGCAGACCAGTAACTAATACAGTGGGTCTGATGAGGCAGATCAGTAACCAACACAGTCGGTCTGATGAGGCAGACCAGTAACTAACACAGTGGGTCTGATGAGGCAGACCAGTAACTAATACAGTGGGTCTGATGAGGCAGACCAGTAACCAACACAGTGGGTCTGATGAGGCAGACCAGTAACTAATACAGTGGGTCTGATGAGGCAGACCAGTAACTAACACAGTGGGTCTGATGAGGCAGACCAGTAACCAACACAGTGGGTCTGATGAGGCAGACCAGTAACTAATACAGTGGGTCTGATGAGGCAGACCAGTAACTAATACAGTGGGTCTGATGAGGCAGACCAGTAACTAATACAGTGGGTCTGATGAGGCAGACCAGTAACTAATACAGTGGATCTGATGAGGCAGACCAGTAACTAATACAGTGGGCCTGATGAGGCAGACCAGTAACTAATACAGTGGGTCTGATGAGGCAGACCAGTAACTAACACAGTGGGTCTGATGAGGCAGACCAGTACCTAATACAGTGGGTCTGATGAGGCAGACCAGTAACTAATACAGTGGGTCTGATGAGGCAGACCAGTAACTAACACAGTGGGTCTGATGAGGCAGACCAGTAACTAACAGAGTGGGTCTGATGAGGCAGACCAGTAACTAATACAGTGGGTCTGATGTGGCAGACCAGTAACCAACACAGTGGGTCTGATGAGGCAGACCAGTAACTAATACAGTGGGTCTGATGAGGCAGACCAGTAACTAATACAGTGGGCCTGATGAGGCAGACCAGTAACTAATACAGTGGGTCTGATGAGGCAGACCAGTAACTAATACAGTGGGTCTGATGAGGCAGACCAGTAACTAATACAGTGGGTCTGATGAGGCATCCCAGTAACCAACACAGTGGGTCTGATGAGGCAGACCAGTAACTAATACAGTGGGTTTGATGGGGCAGACCAGTAACCAACACAGTGGGCCTGATGAGGCAGACCAGTAACTAATACAGTGGGTCTGATGAGGCAGACCAGTAACCAATACAGTGGGTCTGATGAGGCAGACCAGTAACTAATATAGTGGGTCTGATGAGGCAGACCAGTAACCAACACAGTGGGTCTGATGAGGCAGACCAGTAACTAACACAGTGGGTCTGATGAGGCAGACAAGTAACTAATACAGTGGGTCTGATGAGGCAGAACAGTAACTAACACAGTGGGTCTGATGAGGCAGACCAGTAACCAACACAGTGGGTCTGATGAGGCAGAAAAGTAACTAATACAGTGGGTCTGATGAGGCAGACCAGTAACTAATACAGCGGGTCTGATGAGGCAGACCAGTAACCAATACAGTGGGTCTGATGAGGCAGACCAGTAACCAATACAGTGGGCCTGATGAGGCAGACCAGTAACCAACACAGTGGGTCTGATGAGGCAGACCAGTAACTAATACAGTGGGTCTGATGAGGCAGACCAGTAACTAATACAGTGGGTCTGATGATGCAGACCAGTAACTAATACAGTGGGTCTGAAGAGGCAGACCAGTAACTATTACAGTGGGTCTGATGAGGCAGACCAGTAACTAATACAGTGGGTCTGACGAGGCAGACCAGTAACTAATACAGTGGGTCTGACGAGGCAGACCAGTAACTAATACAGTGGGTCTGACGAGGCAGACCAGGATCTAATACAGTGGATCTGATGAGGCAGACCAGTAACTAATACAGTGGGCCTGATGAGGCAGACCAGTAACTAATACAGTGGGCCTGATGAGGCAGACCAGTAACTAATACAGTGGGTCTGATGAGGCAGACCAGTAACTAACACAGTGGGTCTGATGAGGCAGACCAGTACCTAATACAGTGGGTCTGATGAGGCAGACCAGTAACTAAAACAGTGGGTCTGATGAGGCAGACCAGTAACTAACACAGTGGGTCTGATGAGGCAGACCAGTAACTAATACAGTGGGTCTGATGTGGCAGACCAGTAACCAACACAGTGGGTCTGATGAGGCAGACCAGTAACTAATACAGTGGGTCTGATGAGGCAGACCAGTAACTAATACAGTGGGTCTGATGAGGCAGACCAGTAACCAACACAGTGGGTCTGATGACGCAGACCAGTAACTAATACAGTGGGTTTGATGAGGCAGACCAGTAACCAACACAGTGGGTCTGATGAGGCAGACCAGTAACTAATACAGTGGGTCTGATGAGTGTCACAAGCCGGCTCATAGCCTGTGACAAATGAGAGGACACGAACAACAGGTATAGGCCAATTTAAAAGTGTTCTTTATTATTAAACCAACTACTAACTTAAACTAAGAAATAGGAATGAGGTGTGGAAGTATCAGAATGTAAGGTGTATGTAAAGTGCATGGGTGCATGAATATGTGTGTGTGAACATGACTGAGTGAAAACTATGCAAAACTAAAAAGGAACAAACAAATCATGAGCATACCTGGAGGAGCAGAGAGAGAGAGCAAGAGAGATTAGTGACAGCTTTATACCCTGAGCCCAGGTGGCTCCAATCACTTAACGACCCTCCTCTGCCTGCAGGAGGAAGAGCCGTGACACCCCCCTCCTTAAAATGAGGGTCCCACCCTCAACCCAACTTCCTCCAACATAATCAAAATAATTCAAATTTCCCCAAAAACAAATAAACAAAAAAAAACAATCCCGGCTCCTAGCAGTAGCCCCGTGTCCCCCAGCCGACTGTCCGTCCCTCAAACTCGGCAGCCCTGGTACCTGGGGAGCAATTTAAGAGGAAAGAGGCACAGACAGCCCGTAGGGGTCAACAGAGAAAACGTACAAGCTAGGTTAAAGGAGCACGGGACAGAGCATCAGCAATGATATTATCCTTACCCTTAATGTGCCTAATATCAAGGTTGAATGGTTGCAAGAACAAAGCCCAACGCATCAGGCGCTGGTTGGGGTTTTGCAGGGACCTCAGAAAAACAAGTGGGTTGTGGTCAGTGAACACAGTTAAAGGGGTCAAACCAGAACCAACATAGACCTCGAAGTGCTGTAAAGCCCAAATGAGACCTAAAGCCTCCTTTTCAATTACAGAATAGTTTTTCTGATACTTATTAAATTTTCGGGAGAAGAAACTGACTGGACACTCAACCTTGTCGTCATTCTCCTGGAGAAGCACAGCCCCAGCACCGATTTGACTGGCGTCTACCTGCAATTTGAAAGGTTTCCCAAAATTTGGTGCTGCCAACACAGGTGCCAAACACAAAAGAGTCTTAACTGCATCAAATGCCTCTTGACACTGGGTGGACCAGATAAATTCAGCCTTGGCCTTCAACAGATTGGTCAGTGGGGACACTATTACCGAAAAGTTTTTACAGAAAGCACGGTAGTACCCCGCCATTCCCAGGAAGCGCATCAGTTCTTTCTTTGTAGAGGGCTGTGGGAACTGCCTCACAGCCTGAACCTTGGCTTCCACGGGACAGACAAATCCCTGACCCACAACCTTGCCTAGGTATGTGACTGTAGCTTTGGCAAACTCACATTTTGCCAAATCAATACCTGTGTCCAACATAGACTGCATCTCTGTTTCCAGTTTTAGTCTCTTCTCCTCAGATACACGATAAAATCTGTGTTTGATAGGCTTAGCATCTCCGATGTCTATATCATGTTCAATTAAGTGGGTTTGTGATGGAGTGTCAGAAAACAAGACAGGGTAGTTTCTAATAAGAGCTACCAATTCATCACGTTTCTCAGGGTCTAAATGATCTACCAAAACCCCAAGGTTTTGCAAAGTCTGAGAGTTTTTCAACCGACCTTGTAAGACCTCATCTGAAACTTTAACTTCCTCTTCTCCCCCCTCCACCAAATTAAAGCCACAAGATGCAGGGACTGGGGCAGCAGTCAACACTGACCTCACTGCTGGAGTGCCTTCAACTTTGCTTAGATCACGGGAGTGATAACATTTTAACAGGTTCACATGGCATAATTTAGAGGACTTCCTATGACTAGGGGTTTCAATAAGATAGTTCAAATCTGACACTTTACGCAACACAGTGAAAGGACCACAGTATTTTGCCTGAAAAGGTGAACTTACAAGAGGCAGAAGAGCAAGTACCCGATCACCGGGACTAAACTCACGCAGCTCAGCCTGTCCGTCATATTTCAGTTTCATTTTCCGTTGAGAACATTTTAGTTTTTCTTTCGCTAGTTCACCAGCCCTATACAACTTCAACCTAAAACCATTTACATAGTCAATAAGGTTCCGAGGTGGTTCCTCAGGCAAACAACCATCCTGCAACACTGCTAAAGGCCCACGCACCTTATGGCCAAACACTAAGTCATTTGGGCTAAACCCTGTGCTTTCCTGCACTACTTCACGAGCAGCTAGTAACAGCCAAGGTAACCCCTCCTCCCAGTCGGCAGACAGTTCCGTACAATATGCACGAAGCAAGGATTTTAAAGTTTGATGAAAACGTTCCAAAGCTCCCTGGCTCTGGGCATGGAACGCAGTAGACTTGTTGTGTTTAACTTTAAGCTGTTTGAGAACCTGAGCAAATAAATGAGAGGTAAAGTTAGACCCCTGATCTGACTGGATGGTTTTTGGAATCCCAAATGTTGAAATAAATTGAGTTAAAGCTTTAACTACTGATTTTGAAGTTATGGTACGCAAGGAAAAAGCTGCCGGATATCTGGTTGCTTGACACATAACAGTTAATAAGTAGCTATGACCTGACTTGGACCTTGGTAATGGCCCAACACAATCGATAATAAGATGCTCAAAAGGTTGCCCTACGGCTGGTATTGGATACAACGGTGCAGGCTTTACAACCTGATTTGGCTTGCTTGTGCGCTGACACGTATCACAAGTTTTAATAAACTGAGATACATCCCGCTTTAAACGTGGCCAGAAAAAATAACGAAGTATACGATCATATGTTTTACGAACACCCAAATGACCTGCCACATCACCATGTGAAGTTTGCAACACTTTATTTCGCAAAGTAGTAGGTACAACTATTTGAAAGACTGGTTCTCCTAAACCCTTATCATAGTGTGGAACCCATTTCCTGACCAACAGCCCATCAAGAAGAAAATAACACTGAGCACTATTCCTCACCACTGAATCAGGAACCACTTTATCAAACAGATAAGCCAAATTAGTATCGGCTTTTTGCTCAGCCATCAATGAATCTCTAGAACTAGTCAACTGTTCTGTCTGGAGTTTGATTGGCAACTCAAGACTTTCTGGCTTACTCTCAATCTCCTTACGAGAGGCTGCGCGGGTAACCGCACAAACTGGAAATACCTCAGGAGACACACAGTTCTGATCCGGAGATTCCCTTGCAGGGGTCACTGAAGGTTGCTTCTTACAGATGTTTAATTTGCCATCTGCCCACACCTTACTACCTGCCAAGTCATTCCCCAAAATCATGTGCACTCCCTCTACTGGCAACTGAGGTCTAACCCCAACATCTACATCACCCTCTACCAGACCACATTTTAGGGTAACTTCATGTAAAGGACAAGAGAATGGAACTAAACCCATACCACATACCATTACACAACGGCCAGTATCAGACTCTTTAGAGAACGGCAAAACAGATTCCAGAATAAAAGAATCTAAAGCTCCAGTGTCTCTTAGGATCTTGATTTTAACATTCTGGTTCCCATCTACCAGGGACACTACACCATCTGAAATAAAGGCTGAAAAATCACAGCGGGAAAACTGAGAATCAAACTCAACTACTGGCTGACACAGCTCACCCTGGTGGTCAGAGGCTGTAACAGGACTTGCCATCACAGCAGGTTTAACTTGAACTGACTGTTTTGATTTAAGCAGAGGACAATTTTTCTTCCAATGTCCTTCAACTAAACAGTAGCGACAGGTATTAGCATTAACCGGTCCTTTAAGTCCTCCAGACTTAAACTTCTGCCGAGGCCTTTGGAAAGAAGCCCCCAAAAAAGGTGACCTACTATTCCTAGGAGTAAAGTTATTTTCATGGTACATGTCACTGTTTAACTCAAAATGTCTTTTATGTGTTAGCCTGTACTCATCTGCAAGGATTGCTGCATCACTTGGAGACTTAACTTTACGTTCATTCATGTATGTAGCAACCTGGTCAGGAACAGAATTTTTGAACTGTTCTAACACAATCAAATTAGACAGACCCTCAAAAGTACTAACTTCAGAAGCTGTACACCAACGATTAAATGCAGAAGTCAAATCACAAACAAACTCAGAATAGGTTTGTGAATCTAACTTTTTCCTGTAACGAAAACGTTGACGATATGCCTCTGGCACAAGCTCGTAGACCTTCAGAACTGCTGATTTAACTTTAGCATAAACTTTACTGTCAGCTACACTCAGTGCTGCAAAAGCCTCACGTGCTTTACCTGTAAGTACACATTGCAACAACGTAGTCATGTCCAAATCTGACCAAGCTCTAGCTTCCGCAATACGCTCAAATAAAGTAAAGTATGTGTCTGGATCTGACTCATCAAATTTAGGCAACAAACGAAGATTCTGTGAAACATCAAACTGTGGTAGTCTTTCCGGTCTATTAGCATTTCTCAATCGCTCTATCTCTAATTGCATTTGCATTTGCTCTAATTGCATTTGCCTTTGCATTTGCAACAGTTCCCTCTGCTGCTCAAAAGTTAATGAAGGGCTAGACTGAAAACTTGCACCCTCACTACTAGCAGACTGACCGCCAAAAACACCCATTTCCCTAAGACCCTGCTTTAAGCTAGTTTTAACAGTCTCTTTAATTTTTTTATCAACAATCTCAATCTTATAATGTTCAGCAATTTCAATTAACTGCTCCTTAGTACACAACTCTAAGGCTACCTCTGAAGGAGCTTGAACAAAACTACTCAAAATGGAAGACATTTTCCTTAACCAATACAACTATTACAAATGCTCAAAAAAACACAACTCACCTGCTGTCAATCTGGGTTCAAGGACAGGAGCCACACCCCACTATCCTCCAAAAACTACTAACTAACTGGCCCTAGTCTTCGTGCAGTCACATGTGGTGGGGTTTTATGCACACAAAACCAGTGGAGTGGAAAAGACAACCAGAAACTGGCAGCCCTCCCATAACCACGGAGGTGCTCCCGAGCCGATGTAGGGGAAAAGGGAAAAGGATGCTCTACCCACGTTCACTGCCACCTAAAACAAAAACACCACAAGCCTCCTATTGACACTTGCTGATATGCCTGAACAGGAGAGGACTCCCACCTGAACAAAACCCAGAAAAACACAGAGTGAATTGCTTAGCTACCAAGCTAACTGAACCAAAAGAACACATGGCTCTCAACTCTCTCTTAAACAAAAATTGGCCCAACCAAAACATCCACTCAAACAAAAAAAAAATTGTCAATCTGAACTAAACTAACCCAAGTTAACTACTATCCCGGATGAGCCCCCACTTGTCACAAGCCGGCTCATAGCCTGTGACAAATGAGAGGACACGAACAACAGGTATAGGCCAATTTAAAAGTGTTCTTTATTATTAAACCAACTACTAACTTAAACTAAGAAATAGGAATGAGGTGTGGAAGTATCAGAATGTAAGGTGTATGTAAAGTGCATGGGTGCATGAATATGTGTGTGTGAACATGACTGAGTGAAAACTATGCAAAACTAAAAAGGAACAAACAAATCATGAGCATACCTGGAGGAGCAGAGAGAGAGAGCAAGAGAGATTAGTGACAGCTTTATACCCTGAGCCCAGGTGGCTCCAATCACTTAACGAACCTCCTCTGCCTGCAGGAGGAAGAGCCGTGACATGAGGCAGACCAGTAACCAATACAGTGGGTCTGATGAGGCAGACCAGTAACCAATACAGTGGGCCTGATGAGGCAGACCAGTAACCAACACAGTGGGTCTGATGAGGCAGACCAGTAACTAATACAGTGGGTCTGATGAGGCAGACCAGTAACTAATACAGTGGGTCTGATGAGGCAGACCAGTAACTATTACAGTGGGTCTGATGAGGCAGACCAGTAACTAATACAGTGGGTCTGACGAGGCAGACCAGTAACTAATACAGTGGGTCTGACGAGGCAGACCAGTAACTAATACAGTGGGTCTGATGAGGCAGACCAGTAACTAATACAGTGGGCCTGATGAGGCAGACCAGTAACTAATACAGTGGGTCTGATGAGGCAGACCAGTAACTAACACAGTGGGTCTGATGAGGCAGACCAGTAACTAATACAGTGGGTCTGATGAGGCAGACCAGTAACTAATACAGTGGGTCTGATGAGGCAGCCCAGTAACAAATACGGGTGGGCCTGATGAGTCAGACCAGTAACTAACACAGTGGGTCTGATGAGGCAGACCAGTAACCAACACAGTGGGTCTGATGAGGCAGACCAGTAACTAATACTGTGGGTCTGATGAGGCAGACCAGTAACTAACACAGTGGGTCTGATGAGGCAGACCAGTAACTAATACAGTGGGTCTGATGTGGCAGACCAGTAACCAACACAGTGGGTCTGACGAGGCAGACCAGTAACTAATACAGTGGGTCTGATGAGGCAGACCAGTAACTAATACAGTGGATCTGATGAGGCAGACCAGTAACTAATACAGTGGGCCTGATGAGGCAGACCAGTAACTAATACAGTGGGTCTGATGAGGCAGACCAGTGCCTAATACAGTGGGTCTGATGAGGCAGACCAGTAACCAATACAGTGGGTCTGATGAGGCAGACCAGTAACCAATACAGTGGGCCTGATGAGGCAGACCAGTAACTAATACAGTGGGTCTGATGAGGCAGACCAGTAACTAATACAGTGGGTCTGATGAGGCAGACCAGTAACTAATACAGTGGGTCTGATGAGGCAGACCAGTAACCAACACAGTGGGTCTGGTGAGGCAGACCAGTAACTAATACAGTGGGTCTGATGAGGCAGACCAGTAACCAATACAGTGGGCCTGATGAGGCAGACCAGCAACTAATACAGTGGGTCTGATGAGGCAGACCAGTAACTAATACAGTGGGTCTGATGAGGCAGACCAGTAACTAATACAGTGGGTCTGATGAGGCAGACCAGTAACCAACACAGTGGGTCTGGTGAGGCAGACCAGTAACTAATACAGTGGGTCTGATGAGGCAGACCAGTAACCAACACAGTCGGTCTGATGAGGCAGACCAGTAACTAATACAGTGGGTCTGTTGAGGCAGACCAGTAACCAATACAGTGGGTCTGATGAGGCAGACCAGTAACTAATACAGTGGGTCTGATGAGGTAGACCAGTAACCAACACAGTGGGTCTGATGAGGCAGACCAGTAACTAACACAGTGGGTCTGATGAGGCAGACCAGTAACTAATACAGTGGGTCTGATGAGGCAGACCAGTAACTAACACAGTGGGTCTGATGAGGCAGACCAGTAACCAAATCAGTGGGCCTGATGATGCAGACCAGTAACCAACACAGTGGGTCTGACGAGGCAGACCAGTAACTAATACAGTGGGTCTGACGAGGCAGACCAGTAACTAATACAGTGGGTCTGATGAGGCAGACCAGTAACTAATACAGTGGGTCTGACGAGGCAGACCAGTAACTAATACAGTGGGTCTGACAAGGCAGACCAGTAACTAATACAGTGGGTCTGATGAGGCAGACCAGTAACTAATACAGTGGGTCTGACGATGCAGACCAGTAACTAATACAGTGGGTCTGACGAGGCAGACCAGTAACTAATACAGTGGGTCTGATGAGGCAGACCAGTAACTAATACAGTGAATCTGATGAGGCAGACCAGTAACTAATACAGTGGGCCTGATGAGGCAGCCCAGTAACAAATACGGTGGGCCTGATGAGTCAGACCAGTAACTAACACAGTGGGTCTGATGAGGCAGACCAGTAACCAACACAGTGGGTCTGATGAGGCAGACCAGTAACTAATACTGTGGGTCTGATGAGGCAGACCAGTAACTAACACAGTGGGTCTGATGAGGCAGACCAGTAACTAATACAGTGGGTCTGATGAGGCAGACCAGTAACTAATACAGTGGGCCTGATGAGGCAGACCAGTAACTAATACAGTGGGTCTGATGAGGCAGACCAGTAACTAACACAGTGGGTCTGATGAGGCAGACCAGTGCCTAATACAGTGGGTCTGATGAGGCAGACCAGTAACTAACACAGTGGGTCTAAAGAGGCAGACCAGTAACTAACACAGTGGGTCTGATGAGGCAGACCAGTAACCAATACAGTGGGTCTGATGAGGCAGACCAGTAACCAATACAGTGGGTCTGATGAGGCAGACCAGTAACCAATACAGTGGGTCTGATGAGGCAGACCAGTAACCAATACAGTGGGTCTGATGAGGCAGACCAGTAACCAATACAGTGGGTCTGATGAGGCAGACCAGTAACTAATACAGTGGGTCTGATGAGGCAGACCAGTAACTTTTACATTGGGTCTGATGAGGCAGCCCAGTAACAAATACGGTGGGCCTGATGAGTCAGACCAGTAACTAACACAGTGGGTCTGATGAGGCAGACCAGTAACCAACACAGTGGGTCTGATGAGGCAGACCAGTAACTAATACAGTGGGTCTGATGAGGCAGACCAGTAACTAATACAGTAGGTCTGATGAGGCAGACCAGTAACCAACACAGTGGGTCTGGTGAGGCAGACCAGTAACTAATACAGTGGGTCTGATGAGGCAGACCAGTAACTAATACAGTGGGCCTGATGAGGCAGACCAGTAACTAATACAGTGGGTCTGATGAGGCAGACCAGTAACTAATACAGTGGGTCTGATGAGGCAGACCAGTAACTAATACAGTAGGTCTGATGAGGCAGACCAGTAACCAACACAGTGGGTCTGGTGAGGCAGACCAGTAACTAATACAGTGGGTCTGATGAGGCAGACCAGTAACTAATACAGTGGGCCTGATGAGGCAGACCAGTAACTAATACAGTGGGTCTGATGAGGCAGACCAGTAACTAATACAGTGGGTCTGATGAGGCAGACCAGTAACTAATACAGTAGGTCTGATGAGGCAGACCAGTAACCAACACAGTGGGTCTGGTGAGGCAGACCAGTAACTAATACAGTGGGTCTGATGAGGCAGACCAGTAACCAACACAGTCGGTCTGATGAGGCAGACCAGTAACTAATACAGTGGGTCTGATGAGGCAGACCAGTAACCAATACAGTGGGTCTGATGAGGCAGACCAGTAACTAATACAGTGGGTCTGATGAGGTAGACCAGTAACCAACACAGTGGGTCTGATGAGGCAGACCAGTAACTTACACAGTGGGTCTGATGAGGCAGACCAGTAACTAATACAGTGGGTCTGATGAGGCAGACCAGTAACTAACACAGTGGGTCTGATGAGGCAGACCAGTAACCAATACAGTGGGCCTGATGATGCAGACCAGTAACCAACACAGTGGGTCTGATGAGGCAGACCAGTAACTAATACAGTGGGTCTGACGAGGCAGACCAGTAACTAATACAGTGGGTCTGATGAGGCAGACCAGTAACTAATACAGTGGGTCTGACGAGGCAGACCAGTAACTAATACAGTGGGTCTGACAAGGCAGACCAGTAACTAATACAGTGGGTCTGATGAGGCAGACCAGTAACTAATAAAGTGGATCTGATGAGGCAGACCAGTAACTAATACAGTGGGCCTGATGAGGCAGACCAGTAACTAATACAGTGGGTCTGATGAGGCAGACCAGTAACTATCACAGTGGGTCTGATGAGGCAGACCAGTACCTAATAAAGTGGGTCTGATGAGCCAGACCAGTAACCAATACAGTGGGTCTGATGAGTGAGACCAGTAACCAATACAGTGGGTCTGATGAGGCAGACCAGTAACTAATACAGTGGGTCTGATGAGGCAGACCAGTAACTAATACAGTGGGTCTTGATGAGGCAGACCAGTAACTAATACAGTGAATCTGATGAGGCAGCCCAGTAACCAATACGGTGGGCCTGATGAGTCAGACCAGTAACTAACACAGTGGGTCTGATGAGGCAGACCAGTAACCAACACAGTGGGTCTGATGAGGCAGACCAGTAACTAATACAGTGGGTCTGATGAGGAAGACCAGTAACTAACACAGTGGGTCTGATGAGGCAGACCAGTAACTTTTACAGTGGGTCTGATGAGGCAGACCAGTAACTAATACAGTGGGCCTGATGAGGCAGACCAGTAACTAATACAGTGGGTCTGATGAGGCAGACCAGTAACTAATACAGTGGGTCTGATGAGGCAGACCAGTAACCAACACAGTGGGTCTGATGAGGCAGACCAGTAACTAATACAGTGGGTCTGATGAGGCAGACCAGTAACCAACACAGTGGGTCTGATGAGGCAGACCAGTAACTAATACAGTGGATCTGATGAGGCAGACCAGTAACCAATACAGTGGGTCTGATGAGGCAGACCAGTAACTAATACAGTGGGTCTGATGAGGCAGACCAGTAACTACCACAGTGGGTCTGATGAGGCAGACCAGTAACTAATACAGTGGGCCTGATGAGGCAGACCAGTAACTAATACAGTGGGTCTGATGAGGCAGACCAGTAACTAATACAGTGGGTCTGATGAGGCAGACCAGTAACTAATACAGTAGGTCTGATGAGGCAGACCAGTAACCAACACAGTGGGTCTGGTGAGGCAGACCAGTAACTAATACAGTGGGTCTGATGAGGCAGACCAGTAACCAACACAGTCGGTCTGATGAGGCAGACCAGTAACTAATACAGTGGGTCTGATGAGGCAGACCAGTAACCAATACAGTGGGTCTGATGAGGCAGACCAGTAACTAATACAGTGGGTCTGATGAGGTAGACCAGTAACCAACACAGTGGGTCTGATGAGGCAGACCAGTAACTTACACAGTGGGTCTGATGAGGCAGACCAGTAACTAATACAGTGGGTCTGATGAGGCAGACCAGTAACTAACACAGTGGGTCTGATGAGGCAGACCAGTAACCAATACAGTGGGCCTGATGATGCAGACCAGTAACCAACACAGTGGGTCTGATGAGGCAGACCAGTAACTAATACAGTGGGTCTGACGAGGCAGACCAGTAACTAATACAGTGGGTCTGATGAGGCAGACCAGTAACTAATACAGTGGGTCTGACGAGGCAGACCAGTAACTAATACAGTGGGTCTGACAAGGCAGACCAGTAACTAATACAGTGGGTCTGATGAGGCAGACCAGTAACTAATAAAGTGGATCTGATGAGGCAGACCAGTAACTAATACAGTGGGCCTGATGAGGCAGACCAGTAACTAATACAGTGGGTCTGATGAGGCAGACCAGTAACTATCACAGTGGGTCTGATGAGGCAGACCAGTACCTAATAAAGTGGGTCTGATGAGCCAGACCAGTAACCAATACAGTGGGTCTGATGAGTGAGACCAGTAACCAATACAGTGGGTCTGATGAGGCAGACCAGTAACTAATACAGTGGGTCTGATGAGGCAGACCAGTAACTAATACAGTGGGTCTTGATGAGGCAGACCAGTAACTAATACAGTGAATCTGATGAGGCAGCCCAGTAACCAATACGGTGGGCCTGATGAGTCAGACCAGTAACTAACACAGTGGGTCTGATGAGGCAGACCAGTAACCAACACAGTGGGTCTGATGATGCAGACCAGTAACTAATACAGTGGGTCTGATGAGGAAGACCAGTAACTAACACAGTGGGTCTGATGAGGCAGACCAGTAACTTTTACAGTGGGTCTGATGAGGCAGACCAGTAACTAATACAGTGGGCCTGATGATGCAGACCAGTAACTAATACAGTGGGTCTGATGAGGCAGACCAGTAACTAATACAGTGGGTCTGATGAGGCAGACCAGTAACCAACACAGTGGGTCTGATGAGGCAGACCAGTAACTAATACAGTGGGTCTGATGAGGCAGACCAGTAACCAACACAGTGGGTCTGATGAGGCAGACCAGTAACTAATACAGTGGGTCTGATGAGGCAGACCAGTAACTAATACAGTGGGTCTGATGAGATAGACCAGTAACCAACACAGTGGGTCTGATGAGGCAGACCAGTAACTAACACAGTGGGTCTGATGAGGCAGACCAGTAACTAATACAGTGGGTCTGATGAGGCAGACCAGTAACTAACACAGTGGGTCTGATGAGGCAGACCAGTAACCAATACAGTGGGCCTGATGAGGCAGACCAGTAACCAACACAGTGGGTCTGATGAGGCAGACCAGTAACTAATAAAGTGGGTCTGATGAGGCAGACCAGTAACTAATACAGTGGGTCTGACGAGGCAGACCAGTAACTAATACAGTGGGTCTGATGAGGCAGACCAGTAACTAATACAGTGGGTCTGACGAGGCAGACCAGTAACTAATACAGTGGGTCTGATGAGGCAGACCAGTAACTAATACAGTGGGTCTGATGAGGCAGACCAGAAACTAATAAAGTGGATCTGATGAGGCAGACCAGTAACTAATACAGTGGGCCTGATGAGGCAGACCAGTAACTAATACAGTGGGTCTGATGAGGCAGACCAGTAACTAATACAGTGGGTCTTGATGAGGCAGACAAGTAACTAATACAGTGAATCTGATGAGGCAGCCCAGTAACCAATACGGTGGGCCTGATGAGTCAGACCAGTAACTAACACAGTGGGTCTGATGAGGCAGACCAGTAACTAATACAGTGGGTCTGATGAGGCAGACCAGTAACTAACACAGTGGGTCTGATGAGGCAGACCAGTAACCAATACAGTGGGCATGATGAGGCAGACCAGTAACCAACACAGTGGGTCTGATGAGGCAGACCAGTAACTAATACAGTGGGTCTGATGAGGCAGACCAGTAACTAATACAGTGGGTCTGACGAGGCAGACCAGTAACTAATACAGTGGGTCTGATGAGGCAGACCAGTATCTAATACAGTGGGTCTGACGAGGCAGACCAGTAACTAATACAGTGGGTCTGACAAGGCAGACCAGTAACTAATACAGTGGGTCTGATGAGGCAGACCAGAAACTAATAAAGTGGATCTGATGAGGCAGACCAGTAACTAATACAGTGGGCCTGATGAGGCAGACCAGTAACTAATACAGTGGGTCTGATGAGGCAGACCAGTAACTATCACAGTGGGTCTGATGAGGCAGACCAGTACCTAATACAGTGGGTCTGATGAGGCAGACCAGTAACTAATACAGTGGGTCTGATGAGGCAGACCAGTAACTAACACAGTGGGTCTGATGAGTGAGAGCAGTAACCAATATAGTGGGTCTTATGAGGCAGACCAGTAACTAATACAGTGGGTCTGATGAGGCAGACCAGTAACTAATACAGTGGGTCTTGATGAGGCAGACAAGTAACTAATACAGTGAATCTGATGAGGCAGCCCAGTAACCAATACGGTGGTTCTGATGAGTCAGACCAGTAACTAACACAGTGGGTCTGATGAGGCAGACCAGTAACCAACACAGTGGGTCTGATGAGGCAGACCAGTACCTAATACAGTGGGTCTGATGAGGCAGACCAGCAACTAACACAGTGGGTCTGATGAGGCAGACCAGTAACTAATACAGTGGGTCTGATGAGGCAGACCAGTAACTAATACAGTGGGCCTGATGAGGCAGACCAGTAACTAATACAGTGGGTCTGATGAGGCAGACCAGTAACTAATACAGTGGGTCTGATGAGGCAGACCAGTAACTAATACAGTGGGTCTGATGACGAAGACCAGTAACCAACACAGTGGGTCTGATGAGGCAGACCAGTAACTAATACAGTGGGTTTGATGAGGCAGACCAGTAACCAACACAGTGGGTCTGATGAGGCAGACCAGTAACTAATACAGTGGGTCTGATGAGGCAGACCAGTACCTAATACAGTGGGTCTGATGAGGCTGACTAGTAACTAACACAGTGGGTCTGATGAGGCAGACCAGTAACTAATACAGTGGGTCTGATGAGGCAGACTAGTAACTAACACAGTGGGTCTGATGAGGCAGACCAGTAACTAACACAGTGGGTCTGATGAGGCAGACCAGTAACCAATACAGTGGGTCTGATGAGGCAGACCAGTAACTAATACAGTGGGTCTGATGAGGCAGACCAGTAACTAATACAGTGGGTCTGATGAGGCAGACCAGTAACTAATACGGTGGGCCTGATGAGTCCGACCAGTAACTAACACAGTGGGTCTGATGAGGCAGACCAGTAACCAACACAGTGGGTCTGATGAGGCAGACCAATAACTAATACAGTGGGTCTGATGAGGCAGACCTGTAACTAACACAGTGGGTCTGATGAGGCAGACCAGTAACTAATACAGTGGGTCTGATGTGGCAGACCAGTAACCAACACAGTGGGTCTGACGAGGCAGACCAGTAACTAATACAGTGGGTCTGACGAGGCAGACCAGTAACTAATACAGTGGGTCTGACGAGGCAGACCAGTAACTAATACAGTGGGTCTGATGAGGCAGACCAGTAACTAATACAGTGGGCCTGATGAGGCAGACCAGTAACTAATACAGTGGGTCTGATGAGGCAGACCAGTAACTAACACAGTGGGTCTGATGAGGCAGACCAGTACCTAATACAGTGGGTCTGATGAGGCAGACCAGTAACTAACACAGTGGGTCTGATGAGGCAGACCAGTAACTAACACAGTGGGTCTGATGAGGCAGACCAGTAACCAATACAGTGGGTCTGATGAGGCAGACCAGTAACTAATACAGTGGGTCTGATGAGGCAGACCAGTAACTAATACAGTGGGTCTGATGAGGCAGACCAGTAACTAATACAGTGGGTCTGATTAGGCAGCCCAGTAACAAATACGGTGGGCCTGATGAGTCAGACCAGTAACTAACACAGTGGGTCTGATGAGGCAGACCAGTAACCAACACAGTGGGTCTGATGAGGCAGAACAGTAACTAATACAGTGGGTCTGATGAGGCAGACCTGTAACTAACACAGTGGGTCTGATGAGGCAGACCAGTAACTAATACAGTGGGTCTGATGTGGCAGACCAGTAACCAACACAGTGGGTCTGACGAGGCAGACCAGTAACTAATACAGTGGGTCTGACGAGGCAGACCAGTAACTAATACAGTGGGTCTGACGAGGCAGACCAGTAACTAATACAGTGGGTCTGATGAGGCAGACCAGTAACTAATACAGTGGATCTGATGAGGCAGACCAGTAACTAATACAGTGGGCCTGATGAGGCAGACCAGTAACTAATACAGTGGGTCTGATGAGGCAGACCAGTAACTAACACAGTGGGTCTGATGAGGCAGACCAGTACCTAATACAGTGGGTCTGATGAGTCAGACCAGTAACTAACACAGTGGGTCTGATGAGGCAGACCAGTAACTAACACAGTGGGTCTGATGAGGCAGACCAGTAACTAATACAGTGGGTCTGACGAGGCAGACCAGTAACTATTACAGTGGGTCTGATGAGGCAGACCAGTAACTAATACAGTGGGTCTGACGAGGCAGACCAGTAACTAATACAGTGGGTCTGACGAGGCAGACCAGTAACTAATACAGTTTGTCTGATGAGGCAGACCAGTAACTAATACAGTGGATCTGATGAGGCAGACCAGTAACTAATACAGTGGGCCTGATGAGGCAGACCAGTAACTAATACAGTGGGTCTGATGAGGCAGACCAGTAACTAACACAGTGGGTCTGATGAGGCAGACCAGTACCTAATACAGTGGGTCTGATGAGGCTGACTAGTAACTAACACAGTGGGTCTGATGAGGCAGACCAGTAACTAATACAGTGGGTCTGATGAGGCAGACTAGTAACTAACACAGTGGGTCTGATGAGGCAGACCAGTAACTAACACAGTGGGTCTGATGAGGCAGACCAGTAACCAATACAGTGGGTCTGATGAGGCAGACCAGTAACTAATACAGTGGGTCTGATGAGGCAGCCCAGTAACAAATACGGTGGGCCTGATGAGTCAGAACAGTAACTAACACAGTGGGTCTGATGAGGCAGACCAGTAACCAACACAGTGGGTCTGATGAGGCAGACAAGTAAATAATACAGTGGGTCTGATGAGGCAGACCTGTAACTAACACAGTGGGTCTGATGAGGCAGACCAGTAACTAATACAGTGGGTCTGATGTGGCAGACCAGTAACCAACACAGTGGGTCTGACGAGGCAGACCAGTAACCAATACAGTGGGTCTGATGAGGCAGACCAGTAACCAATACAGTGGGTCTGATGAGGCAGACCAGTAACTAATACAGTGGGTCTAATGAGGCAGACCAGTAACTAATACAGTGGGTCTGATGAGGCAGCCCAGTAACAAATACGGTGGGCCTGATGAGTCAGACCAGTACCTAACACAGTGGGTCTGATGAGGCAGACCAGTAACCAACACAGTGGGTCTGATGAGGCAGCCCAGTAACCAATACGGTGGGCCTGATGAGTCAGACCAGTAACCAATACAGTGGGTCTGATGAGGCAGACCAGTAACTAATACAGTGGGTCTGATGAGGCAGACCAGTAACAAACACAGTGGGTCTGATGAGGCAGACCAGTAACTAATACAGTGGGTCTGATGAGGCAGACCAGTAACTAACACAGTGGGTCTGATGAGGCAGACCAGTAACTAATACATTGGGTCTGATGTGGCAGACCAGTAACCAACACAGTGGGTCTGATGAGGCAGACCAGTAACTAATACAGTGGGTCTGATGAGGCAGACCAGTAACTAATACAGTGGGCCTGATGAGGCAGACCAGTAACTAATACAGTGGGTCTGATGAGGCAGACCAGTAACTAATACAGTGGGTCTGATGAGGCAGACCAGTAACCAACACAGTGGGTCTGATGAGGCAGACCAGTAACTAATACAGTGGGTCTGATGAGGCAGACCAGTAACCAACACAGTGGGTCTGATGAGGCAGACCAGTAACTAATACAGTGGGTCTGATGAGGCAGACCAGTAACTAATACAATGGGTCTGATGAGGCAGACCAGTAACTAATACAGTGGGTCTGATGAGGCAGACTAGTAACTAATACAGTGGGTCTGATGAGGCAGACCTGTAACTAACACAGTGGGTCTGATGAGGCAGACCAGTAACTAATACAGTGGGTCTGATGTGGCAGACCAGTAACCAACACAGTGGGTCTGACGAGGCAGACCAGTAACTAATACAGTGGGTCTGACGAGGCAGACCAGTAACTAATACAGTGGGTCTGACGAGGCAGACCAGTAACTAATACAGTGGGTCTGATGAGGCAGACCAGTAACTAATACAGTGGATCTGATGAGGCAGACCAGTAACTAATACAGTGGGCCTGATGAGGCAGACCAGTAACTAATACAGTGGGTCTGATGAGGCAGACCAGTAACTAACACAGTGGGTCTGATGAGGCAGACCAGTAACTAACACAGTGGGTCTGATGAGGCAGACCAGTAACCAATACAGTGGGTCTGATGAGGCAGACCAGTAACTAATACAGTGGGTCTGATGAGGCAGACCAGTAACTAATACAGTGGGTCTGATGAGGCAGCCCAGTAACAAATACGGTGGGCCTGATGAGTCAGACCAGTAACTAACACAGTGGGCCTGATGAGGCAGACCAGTAACCAACACAGTGGGTCTGATGAGGCAGACAAGTAACTAATACAGTGGGTCTGATGAGGCAGACCTGTAACTAACACAGTGGGTCTGATGAGGCAGACCAGTAACTAATACAGTGGGTCTGATGAGGCAGACCAGTAACTAATACAGTGGGTCTGATGAGGCAGACCAGTAACTAATACAGTGGGTCTGATGAGGCAGCCCAGTAACAAATACGGTGGGCCTGATGAGTCAGACCAGTACCTAACACAGTGGGTCTGATGAGGCAGACCAGTAACCAACACAGTGGGTCTGATGAGGCAGACCAGTAACTAATACAGTGGGTCTGATGAGGCAGACCAGTAACTAACACAGTGGGTCTGATGAGGCAGACCAGTAACTAATACAGTGAATCTGATGAGGCAGCCCAGTAACCAATACGGTGTGCTTGATGAGTCAGACCAGTAACCAATACAGTGGGTCTGATGAGGGAGACCAGTAACTAATACAGTGGGTCTGATGAGGCAGACCAGTAACAAACACAGTGGGTCTGATGAGGCAGACCAGTAACTAATACAGTGGGTCTGATGAGGCAGACCAGTAACTAACACAGTGGGTCTGATGAGGCAGACCAGTAACTAATACATTGGGTCTGATGTGGCAGACCAGTAACCAACACAGTGGGTCTGATGAGGCAGACCAGTAACTAATACAGTGGGTCTGATGAGGCAGACCAGTAACTAATACAGTGGGCCTGATGAGGCAGACCAGTAACTAATACAGTGGGTCTGATGAGGCAGACCAGTAACTAATACAGTGGGTCTGATGAGGCAGACCAGTAACTAATACAGTGGGTCTGATGAGGCAGACCAGTAACCAACACAGTGGGTCTGATGAGGCAGACCAGTAACTAATACAGTGGGTCTGATGAGGCAGACCAGTAACCAACACAGTGGGTCTGATGAGGCAGACCAGTAACTAATACAGTGGGTCTGATGAGGCAGACCAGTAACTAACACAGTGGGTTTGATGAGGCAGACCAGTAACTAATACAGTGGGTCTGATGAGGCAGACCAGTAACTAATACAGTGGGCCTGATGAGGCAGACCAGTAACTAATACAGTGGGTCTGATGAGGCAGACCAGTAACTAATACAGTGGGTCTGATGAGGCAGACCAGTAACTAACACAGTGGGTCTGATGAGTCAGACCAGTAACTAATACAGTGGGTCTGATGAGGCAGACCAGTAACTAATACAGTGGGTCTGATGAGGCAGACCAGTAACTAATACAGTGGGCCTGATGAGGCAGACCAGTAACCAACACAGTGGGCCTGATGAGGCAGACCAGTAACTAATACAGTGGGTCTGATGAGGCAGACCAGTAACTAAGACAGTGGGTCTGATGAGGCAGACCAGTAACCAACACAGTGGGTCTGATGAGGCAGACCAGTAACTAATACAGTGGGTCTGATGAGGCAGACCAGTAACTAATACTGTGGGTCTGATGAGGCAGACCAGTAACTAATACAGTGGGTCTGATGAGGCAGCCCAGTAACAAATACGGTGAGCCTGATGAGTCAGACCAGTAACTAACACAGTGGGTCTGATGAGGCAGACCAGTAACCAACACAGTGGGTCTGATGAGGCAGACCAGTAACTAATACAGTGGGCCTGATGAGGCAGACCAGTAACTAATACAGTGGGTCTGATGTGGCAGACCAGTAACCAACACAGTGGGTCTGATGAGGCAGACCAGTAACTAATACAGTGGGCCTGATGAGGCAGACCAGTAACTAATACAGTGGGTCTGATGAGGCAGACCAGTAACTAATACAGTGGGTCTGATGAGGCAGACCAGTAACTAATACAGTGGGTCTGATGAGGCAGACCAGTAACTAATACAGTGGGTCTGATGAGGCAGACCAGTAACCAACACAGTGGGTCTGATGAGGCAGACCAGTAACTAATACAGTGGGTCTGATGAGGCAGACCAGTAACCAACACAGTGGGTCTGATGAGGCAGACCAGTAACTAATACAGTGGGTCTGATGAGGCAGACCAGTAACCAATACAGTGGGTCTGATGAGGCAGACCAGTAACTAATACAGTGGGTCTGATGAGGTAGACCAGTAACCAATACAGTGGGTCTGATGAGGTAGACCAGTAACCAACACAGTGGGTCTGATGAGGCAGACCAGTAACTAACACAGTGGGTCTGATGAGGCAGACCAGTAACTAATACAGTGGGTCTGATGAGGCAGACCAGTAACTAACACAGTGGGTCTGATGAGGCAGACCAGTAACCAATACAGTGGGCCTGATGAGGCAGACCAGTAACCAACACAGTGGGTCTGATGAGGCAGACCAGTAACTAATACAGTGGGTCTGATGAGGCAGACCAGTAAATAATACAGTGGGTCTGACGAGGCAGACCAGTAACTAATACAGTGGGTCTGATGAGGCAGACCAGTAACTAATACAGTGGGTCTTGATGAGGCAGACCAGTAACTAATACAGTGAATCTGATGAGGCAGCCCAGTAACCAATACGGTGGGCCTGATGAGTCAGACCAGTAACTAACACAGTGGATCTGATGAGGCAGACCAGTAACCAACACAGTGGGTCTGATGAGGCAGACCAGTAACTAATACAGTGGGTCTGATGAGGCAGACCAGTAACTAACACAGTGGGTCTGATGAGGCAGACCAGTGACTAATACATTGGGTATGATGTGGCAGACCAGTAACCAACACAGTGGGTCTGATGAGGCAGACCAGTAACTAATACAGTGGGTCTGATGAGGCAGACCAGTAACTAATACAGTGGGCCTGATGAGGCAGACCAGTAACTAATACAGTGGGTCTGATGAGGCAGACCAGTAACTAATACAGTGGGTCTGATGAGGCAGACCAGTAACTAATACAGTGGGTCTGATGAGGCAGACCAGTAACTAATACAGTGGGTCTGATGAGAAAGACCAGTAACCAACACAGTGGGTCTGATGAGGCAGACCAGTAACTAATACAGTGGGTCTGATGATTCAGACCAGTAACCAACACAGTGGGTCTGATGAGGCAGACCAGTAACTAATACAGTGGGTCTGATGAGGCAGACCAGTAACCAATACAGTGGGTCTGATGAGGCAGACCAGTAACTAATACAGTGGGTCTGATGAGGCAGACCAGTAACCAACACAGTGGGTCTGATGAGGCAGACCAGTAACTAACACAGTGGGTCTGATGAGGCAGACCAGTAACTAATACAGTGGGTCTGATGAGGCAGACCAGTAACTAACACAGTGGGTCTGATGAGGCAGACCAGTAACCAACACAGTGGGTCTGATGAGGCAGACCAGTAACTAATACAGTGGGTCTGATGAGGCAGACCAGTAACTAATACAGTGGGTCTGATGAGGCAGACCAGTAACCAATACAGTTGGTCTGATGAGGCAGACCAGTAACCAATACAGTGGGCCTGATGAGGCAGACCAGTAACCAACACAGTGGGTCTGATGAGGCAGACCAGTAACTAATACAGTGGGTCTGATGAGGCAGACCAGTAACTAATACAGTGGGTCTGACGAGGCAGACCAGTAACTAATACAGTGGGTCTGACGAGGCAGACCAGTAACTAATACAGTGGGTCTGACGAGGCAGACCAGTAACTAATACAGTGGGTCTGACGAGGCAGACCAGTAACTAATACAGTGGGTCTGACGAGGCAGACCAGTAACTAATACAGTGGGTCTGATGAGGCAGACCAGTAACTAATACAGTGGATCTGATGAGGCAGACCAGTAACTAATACAGTGGGCCTGATGAGGCAGACCAGTAACTAATACAGTGGGTCTGATGAGGCAGACCAGTAACTAACACAGTGGGTCTGATGAGGCAGACCAGTAACTAATACAGTGGGTCTGATGAGGCAGACCAGTAACTAATACAGTGGGTCTGATGAGGCAGACCAGTAACTAACACAGTGGGTCTGATGAGGCAGACCAGTAACCAATACAGTGGGTCTGATGAGGCAGACCAGTAACTAATACAGTGGGTCTGATGAGGCAGACCAGTAACTAATACAGTGGGTCTGATGAGGCAGACCAGTAACTAATACAGTGGGTCTGATGAGGCAGCCCAGTAACCAATACGGTGGGCCTGATGAGTCAGACCAGTAACCAACACAGTGGGTCTGATGAGGCAGACCAGTAACTAATACAGTGGGTCTGACGAGGCAGACCAGTAACTAATACAGTGGGTCTGATGAGGCAGACCAGTAACTAATACAGTGGGTCTGATGAGGCAGCCCAGTAACTAATACGGTGGGCCTGAAGAGTCAGACCAGTAACTAACACAGTGGGTCTGATGAGGCAGACCAGTAACCAACACAGTGGGTCTGATGAGGCAGACCAGTAACTAATACAGTGGGTCTGACGAGGCAGACCAGTAACTAATACAGTGGACCTGATGAGGCAAACCAGTAACCAACACAGTGGGTCTGATGAGGCAGACCAGTAACCAATACAGTGGGTCTGATGAGGCAGACCAGTAACTAATACAGTGGGTCTGATGAGGCAGACCAGTAACTAATACAGTGGGTCTGATGAGGCAGACCAGTAACTAATACAGTGGGTCTGATGAGGCAGCCCAGTAACCAATACGGTGGGCCTGAAGAGTCAGACCAGTAACTAATACAGTGGGTCTGATGAGGCAGACCAGTAACCAACACAGTGGGTCTGATGAGGCAGACCAGTAACTAATACAGTGGGTCTGATGAGGCAGACCAGTAACTAACACAGTGGGCCTGATGAGGCAAACCAGTAACCAACACAGTGGGTCTGATGAGGCAGACCAGTAACCAATACAGTGGGTCTGATGAGGCAGACCAGTAACTAATACAGTGGGTCTGATGAGGCAGACCAGTAACCAACACAGTGGGTCTGATGAGGCAGACCAGTAACTAATACAGTGGGTCTAATGAGGCAGACCAGTAACTAATACGGTGGGTCTGATGAGGCAGACCAGTAACTAATACAGTGGGTCTGATGAGGCAGACCAGTAACCAACACAGTGGGTCTGATGAGGCAGACCAGTAACTAACACAGTGGGTCTGACGAGGCAGTTCAGTAACTAATACAGTGGGTCTGATGAGGCAGACCAGTAACTAATACAGTGGGTCTGATGAGGCAGACCAGTAACTAATACAGTGGGTCTGATGAGGCAAACCAGTAACCAACACAGTGGGTCTGATGAGGCAGACCAGTAACCAATACCGTGGGTCTGATGAGGCAGACCAGTAACCAATACAGTGGGTCTGATGAGGCAGACCAGTAACTAATACAGTGGGTCTGATGAGGCAGACCAGTAACCAATACAGTGGGTCTGATGAGGCAGACCAGTAACTAATACAGTGGGTCTGATGAGGCAGACCAGTAACTAATACAGTGGGTCTGATGAGGCAGACCAGTAACTAATACAGTGGGTCTGATGAGGCAGACCAGTAACCAACACAGTGGGTCTGATGAGGCAGACCAGTAACTAATACAGTGGGTCTGATGAGGCAGACCAGTAACCAATACAGTGGGCCTGATGAGGCAGACCAGTAACCAACACAGTGGGTCTGATGAGTTAGACCAGTAACTAATACAGTGGGTCTGATGAGGCAGACCAGTAACTAATACAGTGGGTCTGACGAGGCAGACCAGTAACTAATACAGTGGGTCTGACGAGGCAGACCAGTAACTAATACAGTGGGTCTGACGAGGCAGACCAGTAACTAATACAGTGGGTCTGACGAGGCAGACCAGTAACTAATACAGTGGGTCTGACGAGGCAGACCAGTAACTAATACAGTGGGTCTGATGAGGCAGACCAGTAACTAATACAGTGGATCTGATGAGGCAGACCAGTAACTAATACAGTGGGCCTGATGAGGCAGACCAGTAACTAATACAGTGGGTCTGATGAGGCAGACCAGTAACTAACACAGTGGGTCTGATGAGGCAGACCAGTAACTAATACAGTGGGTCTGATGAGGCAGACCAGTAACTAATACAGTGGGTCTGATGAGGCAGACCAGTAACTAACACAGTGGGTCTGATGAGGCAGACCAGTAACCAATACAGTGGGTCTGATGAGGCAGACCAGTAACTAATACAGTGGGTCTGATGAGGCAGACCAGTAACTAATACAGTGGGTCTGATGAGGCAGACCAGTAACTAATACAGTGGGTCTGATGAGGCAGCCCAGTAACCAATACGGTGGGCCTGATGAGTCAGACCAGTAACCAACACAGTGGGTCTGATGAGGCAGACCAGTAACTAATACAGTGGGTCTGACGAGGCAGACCAGTAACTAATACAGTGGGTCTGATGAGGCAGACCAGTAACTAATACAGTGGGTCTGATGAGGCAGCCCAGTAACTAATACGGTGGGCCTGAAGAGTCAGACCAGTAACTAACACAGTGGGTCTGATGAGGCAGACCAGTAACCAACACAGTGGGTCTGATGAGGCAGACCAGTAACTAATACAGTGGGTCTGACGAGGCAGACCAGTAACTAATACAGTGGGCCTGATGAGGCAAACCAGTAACCAACACAGTGGGTCTGATGAGGCAGACCAGTAACCAATACAGTGGGTCTGATGAGGCAGACCAGTAACTAATACAGTGGGTCTGATGAGGCAGACCAGTAACTAATACAGTGGGTCTGATGAGGCAGACCAGTAACTAATACAGTGGGTCTGATGAGGCAGCCCAGTAACCAATACGGTGGGCCTGAAGAGTCAGACCAGTAACTAATACAGTGGGTCTGATGAGGCAGACCAGTAACCAACACAGTGGGTCTGATGAGGCAGACCAGTAACTAATACAGTGGGTCTGATGAGGCAGACCAGTAACTAACACAGTGGGCCTGATGAGGCAAACCAGTAACCAACACAGTGGGTCTGATGAGGCAGACCAGTAACCAATACAGTGGGTCTGATGAGGCAGACCAGTAACTAATACAGTGGGTCTGATGAGGCAGACCAGTAACCAACACAGTGGGTCTGATGAGGCAGACCAGTAACTAATACAGTGGGTCTAATGAGGCAGACCAGTAACTAATACGGTGGGTCTGATGAGGCAGACCAGTAACTAATACAGTGGGTCTGATGAGGCAGACCAGTAACCAACACAGTGGGTCTGATGAGGCAGACCAGTAACTAATACAGTGGGTCTGACGAGGCAGACCAGTAACTAATACAGTGGGTCTGATGAGGCAGACCAGTAACTAATACAGTGGGTCTGATGAGGCAGACCAGTAACTAATACAGTGGGTCTGATGAGGCAAACCAGTAACCAACACAGTGGGTCTGATGAGGCAGACCAGTAACCAATACCGTGGGTCTGATGAGGCAGACCAGTAACCAATACAGTGGGTCTGATGAGGCAGACCAGTAACTAATACAGTGGGTCTGATGAGGCAGACCAGTAACTAATACAGTGGGTCTGATGAGGCAGACCAGTAACTAATACAGTGGGTCTGATGAGGCAGACCAGTAACTAACACAGTGGGTCTGATGAGGCAGACCAGTAACCAACACAGTGTGTCTGATGAGGCAGACCAGTAACCAACACAGTGGGTCTGATGAGGCAGACCAGTAACCAATACAGTGGGTCTGATGAGGCCGACCAGTAACTAATACAGTGGGTCTGATGAGGCAGACCAGTAACTAATACAGTGGGTCTGATGAGGCAGACCAGTAACTAACACAGTGGGTCTGATGAGGCAGACCAGTAACTAATACAGTGAGTCTGATGAGGCAGACCAGTAACTAATACAGTGGGTCTGATGAGGCAGACCAGTAACTAATACAGTGGGCCTGATGAGGCAGACCAGTAACCAACACAGTGGGTCTGATGAGGCAGACCAGTAACTAGTACAGTGGGTCTGATGAGGCAGACCAGTAACTAACACAGTGGGTCTGATGAGGCAGACCAGTAACCAACACAGTGTGTCTGATGAGGCAGACCAGTAACTAATACAGTGGGTCTGATGAGGCAGACCAGTAACTAATACAGTGGGCCTGATGAGGCAGACCAGTAACCAATTCAGTTGGTCTGATGAGGCAGACCAGTAACTAATACAGTGGGTCTGATGAGGCAGACCAGTAACTAATACAGTGGGTCTGATGAGGCAGACCAGTAACTAATACAGTGGGTCTGATGAGGCAGACCAGTAACTAATACAGTGGGTCTGATGAGGCAGACCAGTAACTAATACAGTGTGTCTGATGAGGCAGACCAGTAACTAACACAGTGGGTCTGATGAGGCAGACCAGTAACTAACACAGTGGGCCTGATGAGGGAGTCCAGTAACTAATACAGTGGGTCTGATGAGGCAGACCAGTAACTAATACAGTGGGCCTGATGAGGCAGACCAGTAACCAATTCAGTGGGTCTGATGAGGCAGACCAGTAACTAATACAGTGGGTCTGATGAGGCAGACCAGTAACTAATACAGTGGGTCTGATGAGGCAGACCAGTAACTAATACAGTGGGTCTGATGAGGCAGACCAGTAACTAATACATTGGGTCTGATGAGGCAGACCAGTAACTAATACAGTGTGTCTGATGAGGCAGACCCGTAACTAACACAGTGGGTCTGATGAGGCAGACCAGTAACTAACACAGTGGGCCTGATGAGGGAGTCCAGTAACTAATACAGTGGGCCTGATGAGGCAGACCAGTAACTAATACAGTGGGTCTGATGAGGCAGACCAGTAACCAACACAGTGGGTCTGACGAGGCAGACCAGTAACCAATACAGTGGGTCTGACGAGGCAGACCAGTAACCAATACAGTGGGTCTGATGAGGCAGACCAGTAACTTATACAGTGGGTCTGATGAGGCAGACCAGTAACTAATACAGTGGGCCTGATGAGGCAGACCAGTAACTAATACAGTGGATCTGATGAGGCAGACCAGTAACTAATACAGTGGGTCTGATGAGGCAGACCAGTAACTAACACAGTGGGTCTGATGAGGCAGACCAGTAACCAACACAGTGGGTCTGATGAGGCAGACCAGTAACTAATACAGTGGGCCTGATGAGGCAGACCAGTAACCAACACAGTGGGTCTGATGAGGCAGACCAGTAACTAGTACAGTGGGTCTGATGAGGCAGACCAGTAACTAACAAAGTGGGTCTGATGAGGCAGACCAGTAACCAACACAGTGTGTCTGATGAGGCAGACCAGTAACTAATACAGTGGGTCTGATGAGGCAGACCAGTAACTAATACAGTGGGCCTGATGAGGCAGACCAGTAACCAATTCAGTTGGTCTGATGAGGCAGACCAGTAACTAATACAGTGGGTCTGATGAGGCAGACCAGTAACTAATACAGTGGGTCTGATGAGGCAGACCAGTAACTAATACAGTGGGTCTGATGAGGCAGACCAGTAACTAATACAGTGGGTCTGATGAGGCAGACCAGTAACTAATACAGTGTGTCTGATGAGGCAGACCAGTAACTAACACAGTGGGTCTGATGAGGCAGACCAGTAACTAACACAGTGGGCCTGATGAGGGAGTCCAGTAACTAATACAGTGGGTCTGATGAGGCAGACCAGTAACTAATACAGTGGGCCTGATGAGGCAGACCAGTAACCAATTCAGTGGGTCTGATGAGGCAGACCAGTAACTAATACAGTGGGTCTGATGAGGCAGACCAGTAACTAATACAGTGGGTCTGATGAGGCAGACCAGTAACTAATACAGTGGGTCTGATGAGGCAGACCAGTAACTAATACATTGGGTCTGATGAGGCAGACCAGTAACTAATACAGTGTGTCTGATGAGGCAGACCCGTAACTAACACAGTGGGTCTGATGAGGCAGACCAGTAACTAACACAGTGGGCCTGATGAGGGAGTCCAGTAACTAATACAGTGGGCCTGATGAGGCAGACCAGTAACTAATACAGTGGGTCTGATGAGGCAGACCAGTAACCAACACAGTGGGTCTGACGAGGCAGACCAGTAACCAATACAGTGGGTCTGACGAGGCAGACCAGTAACCAATACAGTGGGTCTGATGAGGCAGACCAGTAACTTATACAGTGGGTCTGATGAGGCAGACCAGTAACCAATACAGTGGGTCTGATGAGGCAGACCAGTAACTTATACAGTGGGTCTGATGAGGCAGACCAGTAACTAATACAGTGGGTCTGATGAGGCAGACCAGTAACTAATACAGTGGGCCTGATGAGGCAGACCAGTAACTAATACAGTGGGTCTGATGAGGCAGACCAGTAACTAATACAGTGGGTCTGATGAGGCAGACCAGTAACTAATACAGTGGGTCTGATGAGGCAGACCAGTAACTAATACAGTGGGCCTGATGAGGCAGACCAGTAACTAATACAGTGGATCTGATGAGGCAGACCAGTCGTCATGACGTTATAGATTTAGTTCTGCAGTTCAGCTGTGTTTCTTTGATAAAGGCACCAACAATAGAGTCTGTTGTGCGTCTGACTGGCTCGGATCCCTGCTATTGGACTCCCCTGCATCCAAAATGGCACCCTACTCCCTAATAGTGCACTACGTTAGATCAAGGCTCTATGGCACCCTATTCCCTATTATAGTGCACTACGTTAGATCAGGGCTCTATGGCATCCTATTCCCTATATAGAGCTTCTACCCATGGCCCCTTATATGATTTAGTGAACCATTTGGGAAGCTGCCTGTGACTTGTCTTTCATCCCCTTCTTGAACACAATAACACGAAGACAACTGAAGCTGTATGTCACATTGTTTAGAAGTGGGGGCTTTGCTTTTCTCCGTTGTGGTGTATAATTTTAGAAAGATGTGAGAGAGAGAGAGACAGAGAGAGAGAGGTTGGGAGACGGAGACAGAGAGAGAGACAGAGAGAGAGAGAGAGGTTGGGAGACGGAGACAGAGAGAGACAGTGAGAGGGGGGAGACAGAGAAAAAGAGAGAGAGAGAGAGAGAGAGAGAGAGAGGGAGAAAGAAAGAAATAGAGAGGTAGGGAGACAGAGACAGAGACAGAGAGGGAGGGGGGAGACAGAGACAGAGAGAGCGAGAGAGACATAGCAAGAGGGGGAGACAGAGAGACAAAGAGAGAGAGTGAGAGAGAATATGAGAGAGGTAGGGAGACAGAGCGACAGAGAGGGAGGGAGACAGAGCGACAGAGAGGGAGGGAGACAGAGCGACAGAGAGGTAGGGAGACAGAGCGACAGAGAGGTAGGGAGACAGAGACAGAGAGGTAGGGAGACAGAGCGACAGAGAGGGAGGGAGACAGAGCGACAGAGAGGTAGGGAGACAGAGACAGAGAGGTAGGGAGACAGAGACAGAGAGGGAGGGAGACAGAGCGACAGAGAGTTAGGGAGACAGAGAGACAGAGAGGTAGGGAGACAGAGACAGAGAGGGAGGGAGACAGAGCGACAGAGAGGTAGGGAGACAGAGAGACAGAGAGGTAGGGAGACAGAGAGACAGAGAGGTAGGGAGACAGAGAGACAGAGAGGTAGGGAGACAGAGCGACAGAGAGGTAGGGAGACAGAGAGACAGAGAGAGAGACAACGAGAACGAGAGAAAGAGAGGGAGAGAGAGAGGGTCAGGGATGAGAGGAGACAGAGAACGACAGACAAAGTGAGAGAGAGAGAGAAAAAGAGAGAGAGAGAGAGAGAGCGCAACAGGCCCAACACCTACTATTACACCCCCCCCCCTCCCCAAGTCCCATCCTGCGATCTAAGAGGTATGTATCAGATGCTCAACATGCTCCTCTCACATCTACTGTAATGGTCCGGGTCTTAAACCGCAACAAAAACAACACTAGACACTATGGAACACAAAGCTTTTACTATCTCATCCTGGAATAGACAAGGTCTGAGGTCATCTGCCTTTGGCCTACAGAGCAGGAACCCAGACTTCACCAAATACATTGGAAATACATAGAGACGGAATAGAGGAGACGGACCCACTGGTTGCCCTCTAGGTTACAGAGAGCTGGTAGTCCCATCCACCAAACTACCAGGTGTGAAACAGGGAAAGGACTCAGGGGGTATGCTAATTTGATAGACAACCCACTCTATTAAATTTGTCAAAACAGGAACATTTGGCTTGAAATTAATAAGAAAATGATCAACAGAGAATAATGTCCTCCTGTGTGCTACCTATATCCCCCCACTAGAATCCCCATACTTTAATGAAGACAGCTTCTCCATCCTGGAGGGGAAATCAATTATTTCCAGGCCCAGGGACATGTACTGGTCTGTGGTGACCTAAATGCCAGAACTGGACAAGAACCTGACACCCTCAGCACACAGTATGACAAAACACCTGCCTGGAGGTGACAGCATTCCCTCCCCCATATGCCCCCTAGGCACAACTATGATAACATAACCAACAAAAACAGGTCACAACTCCTGCAGCTCTGTCGCATGATGGGTACGTACATAGTCAATGGTAGGCTTCGAAGGGGACTCCTATGGTAGGTACACCTATAGCTCATCTCTTGGCAGTAGTACTGTAGACTACTTTATCACTGACCTCAACCCAGAGTCTCTCAGAGCGTTCACAGTCAGTCCACTGACACCCCTATCAGACCACAGCAAAATCACAGTCTACTTGAACAGAGCAATACTCAATCATGAGGCATCAAAGCCAAAGGAACTGAGTAATATTAAGAAATGCTATAGATGGAAGGAAAGTAGTGTGGAAATTTACCAAAAAACAATTAGGCAACAATAAATTCAATCCCTTCTAGACAATTTCCTGGACAAAAGGTTTCACTGTAAAACATAGAGACACAGAAAACCTGAGTCTACGCCTTCACTCTGGTGAATCACTAAAACAATACAGAAAACCTGAGTCTACGCCTTCACTATGGTGAATCACTAAAACAATACAGAAAACCTGAGTCTACACCTTCACTATGGTGAATCACTAAAACAATACAGAAACCCTGAGCCTACACCTTCACTATGGTGAATCACTAAAACAATACAGAAAACCTGAGTCTACGCCTTCACTATGGCGAATCACTAAAACAATACAGAAAACCTGAGTCTACGCCTTCACTATGGTGAATCACTGAATCAATACAGAAAACCTGAGTCTACGCCTTCACTATGGTGAATCACTAAAACAATACAGAAAACCTGAGTCTACTCCTTCACTATGATGAATCACTAAAACAATACAGAAAACCTGAGTCTACACCTTCACTATGATGAATCACTAAATCAATACAGAAAACCTGAGTCTACACCTTCACTATGGTGAATCACTAAATCAATACAGAAAACCTGAGTCTACACCTTCACTATGGTGAATCACTAAATCAATACAGAAAACCTGAGTCTACACCTTCACTCTGGTGAATCACTAAGACAATACAGAAAACCTGAGTCTACACCTTCACTATGGTGAATCACTAAGACAATACAGAAAACCTGAGTCTACACCTTCACTATGGTGAATCACTAAAACAATACAGAAAACCTGAGTCTACACCTTCCCTATGGTGAATCACTAAAACAATACAGAAAACCTGAGTCTACACCTTCACTATGGTGAATCACTAAAACAATACAGAAAACCTGAGTCTACGCCTTCACTATGGTGAATCACTAAAACAATACAGAAAACCTGAGTCTACGCCTTCACTATGGTGAATCACTAAAACAATGCAGAAAACCTGAGTCTACGCCTTCACTATGGTGAATCACTAAAACAATACAGAAAACCTGAGTCTACGCCTTCACTATGGTGAATCACTAAAACAATACAGAAAACCTGAGTCTACACCTTCACTATGGTGAATCACTAAAACAATACAGAAAACCTGAGTCTACTCCTTCACTATGGTGAATCACTAAAACAATACAGAAAACCTGAGTCTACGCCTTCACTATGGTGAATCACTAAAACAATACAGAAAACCTGAGTCTACTCCTTCACTATGGTGAATCACTAAAACAATACAGAAAACCTGAGTCTACGCCTTCACTATGGTGAATCACTAAAACAATACAGAAAACCTGAGTCTACGCCTTCACTATGGTGAATCACTAAAACAATACAGAAAACCTGAGTCTACACCTTCACTATGGTGAATCACTAAGACAATACAGAAAACCTGAGTCTACACCTTCACTATGGTGAATCACTAAAACAATACAGAAAACCTGAGTCTACGCCTTCACTATGGTGAATCACTAAAACAATACAGAAAACCTGAGTCTACACCTTCACTATGGTGAATCACTAAGACAATACAGAAAACCTGAGTCTACACCTTCACTATGGTGAATCACTAAAACAATACAGAAAACCTGAGTCTACACCTTCACTATGGTGAATCACTAAGACAATACAGAAAACCTGAGTCTACACCTTCACTATGGTGAATCACTAAAACAATACAGAAAACCTGAGTCTACGCCTTCACTATGGTGAATCACTAAAACAATACAGAAAACCTGAGTCTACTCCTTCACTATGGTGAATCACTAAAACAATACAGAAAACCTGAGTCTACGCCTTCACTATGGTGAATCACTAAAACAATACAGAAAACCTGAGTCTACGCCTTCACTATGGTGAATCACTAAAACAATACAGAAAACCTGAGTCTACACCTTCACTATGGTGAATCACTAAGACAATACAGAAAACCTGAGTCTACACCTTCACTATGGTGAATCACTAAGACAATACAGAAAACCTGAGTCTACACCTCCACTGTGGTGAATCATCTAAATCAATACAGAAATACACCACGCAAAAAGAAGGAACATCACGTCAGAAATCAGATCAATGTAATTGAAGAATCCATAGACTCTAACAGCTTCCGGGAAAATTGGAAAACTTTAAATTAACAACAACACGAAGAGTTATCTTTCCAAACAACTAATTAAACTAAATTAAACAAACTAAAATCCAATATTTTTTGGCTCTACAACAAAGAACAAACAGCAAAACCTATACATGATTAAATTCAAATCTTAGAATCAACTATTAAAGACTACCCACTGGATTCTCCAATTAACTTGAATGAACTACAGGACAAAACACAAACCCTCCAACCCCAAAATGCCTGTGGTGTTGATGGTATCCTCAATGAAATGATCAAATATACAGACCACAAATACAAATTGGCTATACTTAAACTCTAAACTGCCTGCTACTCAGGCCCAGAACCTAAGATATGCATATTAGTATTAGTAGATTTGGATAGAAAACACTCTGAAGTTTCTAAAACTGTTCGAATCATGTCTGTGAGTATAACAGAACTTATTTGGCAGGCGAAACCCCGAGGACAAACCATTCAGATGTATTTTTGAGGTCACTGTCTTTTCAATGGGGTTTCATTGGGAATCCAGATTTCTAAGGGACCTTCCTGCAGTTCCTATCGCTTCCACTGGATGTCAACAGTCTTTAGAAATTGGTTGAGATTTTTCCTTTGAGAAATGAAGAAGAAGAAGTAACACTGTTCAGAATGAGGCTCGAGGGAAGTGTCCTCTTTGTTAGAGGCACGTGACCTGAAAGCTAGCTACACTTTGTTTTCCTCCGGTATTGAACACAGTATACCCCGTCTTCAATTGTATCGATTATTTACGTTAAAAAAAATACCTAAAGTTGTATTACAAAAATAGTTTGAAATGTTTGGACAAAGCTTACAGGTAACTTTTGAGATATTTTGTAGTCACGTTGCGCAAGTTGGAACCGGTGTTTTTCTGGATCAAACGCGCCAAATAAATTGACATTTTGGATATATATCGACGGGAATTAATCGAACAAAAGGACCATTTGTGATGTTTATGGGACATATTGGAGTGCCAACAGAAGAAGCTCGTCAAAGGTAAGGCATGAATTATATCTTGATTTCCGCGTTTTGTGTCGCGCCTGGAGGGGTGCTATCCTCAGATAATAGCATCGTTTGCTTTCGCCGTAAAATCTGACACATTGGCTGGATTCACAACAAGTGTAGCTTTAATTTGGTATATTGAATGTGTGATTTCATCAAAGTAAAATTTTTATAGTAATTTATTTGAATTTGGCGCTCTGCATTTTCACTGGACGTTGGCCAGTTGAGACGCTAGCGTCGCACATATCCCAGATAGGTTTTAACATCATCCTCAGTTCTGGCATCTTCCCCAATTTTTGGAAACAAGGACTGATCAACAAAATGGATACTCATTTGTCCCCAATAACAGCAACCTTGGAAAAATCCTCTGCATTATAATTAACAGCGGACTCGTACATTTCCTCAGCGAAAACCATGTACTGAGAAAATGTCAAATTGCCTTTTTACCAAATAACAGACCACGTATTCACCCTGCACACACCGTGGGATATGGATCATTTTGCACTTCCTAAGGCTTCCACTAGACGTCAACAGGCTTTAGAACCTTGTCTGATACTTCTACTGTGAAGTGGGGCCGAAGGAGAGGGGATTGAGTAAGGTCTGCCATGAGCTGAACATGAGCTGACCATGCGCTGACCATGCGCTGACCATGCGCTGACCATGTGCTGACCATGCGCTGACCATGCGCTGACCATGCGCTGACCATGCGCGTTCATGTGAGAGCGAGCTCTGTTCTATCGCATTTCTGAAGACAAAGGAAATTCTCCGGTTGGAACATTAATGAAGATTTATGTTAAAAACATCCTAAAGATTGATTCAATACATCGTTTGACATGTTTCTACTGACTGTAATGAAACGTTTTGACATTTCGTCTGCTTTTAGTGAACGCGCTTCGTGACTTTGGTTTTGTTTACCAAACGCGCTAACAAAAGTAGCTATTTGGACATAAATGATGGACATTACCGAACAAATCAAAAATGTATTGGTGAACTGGGATTCCTGGGAGTGCATTCTGATGAAGATCATCAAAGGTAAGTGAATATTTATAATGTTATTTTCTGACTTCTGTTGACTGCACAATATGGCGGATATATTTTTGTCTTGATTATGCCCTGAGCGTTTGCTTTTTCCGTAAAGCTTTTTTGAAATCTGACACAGCGGTTGCATTAAGGAGAAGTGGATCTAAAATTCCATGTATAACACTTGATCTTTGATCAATGTTTATTATGACTATTTCTGGAAATTGATGTGGCTCTGCAAAATTACCAGATGTTTTTGGAACTACTGAACATAACGTGCCAAAGTATGCTGAGATTTTTTGATATAAATATGAACTTTACCGAACAAAACATACATGTATTGTGTAACATGAAGTCCTATGAGTGTCATCTGATGAAGATCATCAAAGGTTAGTGATTAATTTGATCTCTATTTCTGCTTTTTGTGACTCCTGTCTTTGGCTGGGAAAATGGCTGTGTTTTTCTGTGATTTGGTGGTGACCTAACATAATCCTCTGTGGTGCTTTCGCTGTAAAGCCTTTTTGAAATCGGACACTTTGGTGGAATTAACAACAAGATTACCTTTAAAATGGTATAAGATACTTGTATGTTTGAGGAATTTTAATTATGAGATAACTGTTGTTTGAATTTGGCGCCCTGCACTTTCACTGGCTGTTGTCATATCATCCCGTTAACGGGATCTCAGCCATAAGAAGTTTTAACGGCTTCTACCCCCAATCCATAAGATCGCTGAACAACAAGCAAACAACAAACAAATGAAATGATCACCCGGACTATTTACATTGACCACCTTAGTTTTTACACTGCTGCTACTCGCTGTTTATTATCTAGTCACTTTACAAATGACCTCGACTAACCTCTATCCCCGCACATTGACTCGATATATACTGTAGCCTCGTTATTGTTTTGTAAATGTATTGTGTTACTTTTTCATTGATTTGATTTCTTACACTTTTGTTTGTTTAGTAAATATTTGATTAACTGTATTTCTTGCATTGTTGGTAAGTAAGCATTTCACTGTAAGGTCTACTACACCTGTTGTATTCAGCATTTCACTGTGAGGTCTACTACACCTGTTGTATTCAGCATTTCACCGTGAGGTCTACCACACCTGTTTTATTCAGCATTTCACTGTGAGGTCTACTACACCTGTTGTATTCAGCATTTCACCGTGAGGTCTACCACACCTGTTTTATTCAGCATTTCACTGTGAGGTCTACTACACCTGTTGTATTCAGCATTTCACTGTAAGGTCTACTACACCTGTTGTATTCAGCATTTCACTGTAAGGTCTACTACACCTGTTGTATTAGGCATTTCACTGTGAGGTCTACTACACCTGTTGTATTCAGCATTTCACTGTAAGGTCTACTACACCTGTTGTATTCAGCATTTCACAGTGAGGTCTACTACACCTGTTGTATTCAGCATTTCACTGTGAGGTCTACTACACCTGTTGTATTCAGCATTTCACTGTGAGGTCTACTACACCTGTTGTATTCAGCATTTCACAGTGAGGTCTACTACACCTGTTGTATTCAGCATTTCACTGTGAGGTCTACTACACCTGTTGTATTCAGCATTTCACTGTGAGGTCTACTACACCTGTTCTATTCAGCATTTCACTGTGAGGTCTACTACACCTGTTGTATTCAGCATTTCACTGTGAGGTCTACTACACCTGTTGTATTCGGTGCATGTGACAAATAACATTTGATTTGATTTGATATGATGGAGTATTGGAATGTTATGTGTGATGTTGGTTATATAACCTTGGAATGCTCATTATGATACTCAGTGTGCACATCGTCTACCACCCGAGGACAACCAGCCAGCCAGCCAGCTAGGAAGACAACTGTCAGACAGCCAGACAGCCAGACAGCCAGACAGCCAGACAGCCAGCCATAACTCTGTAGCATTGTGATCTGCAAGAGGACACCCAACTAGCCAGACAGACAGCCAGCCAGCCAGCCAGCCAGCCAGACATGCAGCCAAAACTCTGTTCCATCATGATCTGCCTAAGGACACCCAGCTAGCTAGACTCTGGGTAATAACAGGACCCCAGCACTCCACCAAGATAGAGGCAGAGAGACGAACGGCCATGGGAGCCTGTATGTGGAGACATCCAGAACGGCCAAGCTTGGACAGCGGCCATCCTCACACTGTTGTCTTAGGTGTTGGGGGGGGGGGGGGGGGGTTGGGGGGGCGCTGGGGGGGGGGGGGCGGGGGGTTGGCAATATTTTTAGAAGCACAGCGTTGTGGCAACGGCGCCCGCCCCGTTGGGGTTAGGTTAGGGTTAGGGTTAGGTGAGGGTTAGGGTTAGGGTTAGGGTTAGGGTTAGGGTTAGGGTTAGGTTATGGTTAGGGTTAGGGTTAGGGTTAGGGTTAGGGTTAGGGTTAGGGTTAGGGTTAGGGTTAGGTTTAGGGTTAGGGTTAGGGTTAGGGTTAGGGTTAGGTTATGGTTAGGGTTAGGGTTAGGGTTAGGGTTAGGGTTAGGGTTAGGGTTAGGTTATGGTTAGGGTTAGGGTTAGGGTTAGGTTAGGGTTAGGGTTAGGGTTAGGGTTAGGTTAGGGTTAGGGTTCCAAATGTGTCATTGTTCAATGCATTCCTTAACAACCAAGGGTATTTGGTCTGGGGGTTTTCATTGGATTTCATGCCCATTGTTTATATGAAAATAGAAGAACATTTATCATCAGATTTCAATATTGTTAAGTTTTGAAATGTTTTTCCAACTTTATTTTTACATTTGCCCAGGACTGTAATTTCCCCTGCTAGTTCCCTGGCTGAACAGCCTAGAAGTTTCCTCTCTGAAAGCTGATACTCATTTATAACAGAAATTAGCCAGGACTTAAATCTCTCATAACGGAAACAACATGACAGTTCATCCGACGGAGACGTGCCAACGTTGCATCTGCCAGAACCAACTGTGTTTCAATGCTGTCCTTACGGGTAGCGGTCCTCTTGGCCCAGAACCAGGCCTGAACCATGCTGTCCTTACGGGTAGCGGTGCTCTTGGCCCAGAACCAGGCCTGAACCATGCTGTCCTTACGGGTAGCGGTGCTCTTGGCCCAGAACCAGGCCTGAACCATGCTGTCCTTACGGGTAGCGGTGCTCTTGGCCCAGAACCAGGCCTGAACCATGCTGTCCTTACGGGTAGCGGTGCTCTTGGCCCAGAACCAGGCCTGAACCATAATGTCCTTACGGGTAGCGGTGCTCTTGGCCCAGAACCAGGCCTGAACCATGCTGTCCTTACGGGTAGCGGTGCTCTTGGCCCAGAACCAGGCCTGAACCATGCTGTCCTTACGGGTAGCGGTGCTCTTGGCCCAGAACCAGGCCTGAACCATGCTGTCCTTACGGGTAGCGGTGCTCTTGGCCCAGAACCAGGCCTGAACCATGCTGTCCTTACGGGTAGCGGTGCTCTTGGCCCAGAACCAGGCCTGAACCATGCTGTCCTTTCGGGTAGCGGTGCTCTTGACCCAGAACCAGGCCTGAACCATGATGTCCTTACGGGTAGAGGTCCTCTTGACCCAGAACCAGGCCTGAACCATGCTGACCTTTTTAGTGGTCTGCTGTAGTCTAGTGGTCAGCTGTAGTCTAGTGGTCTGCTGTAGTCTAGTGGAGGTCCTCTAGTGGTCTGCTGTAGTCTAGTGGTCTGCTGTAGTCTAGTGGTCTGCTGTAATCTAGTGGAGGTCCTCTAGTGGTCTGCTGTAGTCTAGTGGTCTGCTGTAGTCTAGTGGTCTGCTGTAGTCTAGTGGTCTGCTGTAGTCTAGTGGTCTGCTGTAATCTAGTGGAGGTCCTCTAGTGGTCTGCTGTAGTCTAGTGGTCTGCTGTAGTCTAGTGGTCTGCTGTAGTCTAGTGGTCTGCTGTAGTCTAGTGGTCTGCTGTAGTCTAGTGGTCTGCTGTAGTCTAGTGGAGGTCCTCTAGTGGTCTGCTGTAGTCTAGTGGTCTACTGTAGTCTAGTGGTCTGCTGTAGTCTAGTGGAGGTCCTCTAGTGGTCTGCTGTAGTCTAGTGGTCTACTGTAGTCTAGTGGTCTGCTGTAGTCTAGTGGTCTACTGTAGTCTAGTGGTCTGCTGTAGTCTAGTGGAGGTCCTCTAGTGGTCTGCTGTAGTCTAGTGGTCTACTGTAGTCTAGTGGAGGTCCTCTAGTGGTCTGCTGTAGTCTAGTGGAGGTCCTCTAGTGGTCTGCTGTAGTCTAGTGGTCTACTGTAGTCTAGTGGTCTGCTGTAGTCTAGTGGTCTGCTGTAGTCTAGTGGTCTGCTGTAGTCTAGTGGTCTGCTGTAGTCTAGTGGTCTGCTGTAGTCTAGTGGTCTGCTGTAGTCTAGTGGTCTGCTGTAGTCTAGTGGTCTGCTGTAGTCTAGTGGTCTGCTGTAGTCTAGTGGAGGTCCTCTAGGGGTCTGCTGTAGTCTAGTGGTCTGCTGTAGTCTAGTGGTCTGCTGTAGTCTAGTGGTCTGCTGTAGTCTAGTGGTCTGCTGTAGTCTAGTGGAGGTCCTCTAGTGGTCTGCTGTAGTCTAGTGGAGGTCCTCTAGTGGTCTGCTGTAGTCTAGTGGTCTACTGTAGTCTAGTGGTCTGCTGTAGTCTAGTGGTCTGCTGTAGTCTAGTGGTCTGCTGTAGTCTAGTGGAGGTCCTCTAGTGGTCTGCTGTAGTCTAGTGGAGGTCCTCTAGTGGTCTGCTGTAGTCTAGTGGAGGTCCTCTAGTGGTCTGCTGTAGTCTAGTGGTCTACTGTAGTCTAGTGGTCTGCTGTAGTCTAGTGGTCTGCTGTAGTCTAGTGGTCTGCTGTAGTCTAGTGGAGGTCCTCTAGTGGTCTGCTGTAGTCTAGTGGAGGTCCTCTAGTGGTCTGCTGTAGTCTAGTGGAGGTCCTCTAGTGGTCTGCTGTAGTCTAGTGGTCTGCTGTAGTCTAGTGGAGGTCCTCTAGTGGTCTGCTGTAGTCTAGTGGTCTGCTGTAGTCTAGTGGTCTGCTGTAGTCTAGTGGTCTACTGTAGTCTAGTGGTCTGCTGTAGTCTAGTGGAGGTCCTCTAGTGGTCTGCTGTAGTCTAGTGGAGGTCCTCTAGTGGTCTGCTGTAATCTAGTGGAGGTCCTCTAGTGGTCTGCTGTAGTCTAGTGGAGGTCCTCTATTGGTCTGCTGTAGTCTAGTGGTCTGCTGTAGTCTAGTGGTCTGCTGTAGTCTAGTGGTCTGCTGTAGTCTAGTGGTCTGCTGTAGTCTAGTGGTCTGCTGTAGTCTAGTGGTCTGCTGTAGTCTAGTGGTCTGCTGTAGTCTAGTGGAGGTCCTCTAGTGGTCTGCTGTAGTCTAGTGGTCTGCTGTAGTCTAGTGGTCTGCTGTAGTCTAGTGGTCTGCTGTAGTCTAGTGGAGGTCCTCTAGTGGTCTGCTGTAGTCTAGTGGAGGTCCTCTAGTGGTCTGCTGTAGTCTAGTGGTCTGCTGTAGTCTAGTGGTCTACTGTAGTCTAGTGGTCTGCTGTAGTCTAGTGGAGGTCCTCTAGTGGTCTGCTGTAGTCTAGTGGTCTACTGTAGTCTAGTGGTCTGCTGTAGTCTAGTGGCCTGCTGTAGTCTAGTGGTCTGCTGTAGTCTAGTGGTCTGCTGTAGTCTAGTGGAGGTCCTCTAGTGGTCTGCTGTAGTCTAGTGGTCTGCTGTAGTCTAGTGGTCTGCTGTAGTCTAGTGGAGGTCCTCTAGTGGTCTGCTGTAGTCTAGTGGTCTGCTGTAGTCTAGTGGTCTGCTGTAGTCTAGTGGAGGTCCTCTATTGGTCTGCTGTAGTCTAGTGGTCTGCTGTAGTCTAGTGGAGGTCCTCTAGTGGTCTGCTGTAGTCTAGTGGAGGTCCTCTAGTGGTCTGCTGTAGTCTAGTGGTCTACTGTAGTCTAGTGGTCTGCTGTAGTCTAGTGGTCTGCTGTAGTCTAGTGGTCTGCTGTAGTCTAGTGGTCTGCTGTAGTTTAGTGGTCTGCTGTAGTCTAGTGGTCTGCTGTAGTCTAGTGGTCTGCTGTGGTCTACTGTAGTCTAGTGGTCTGCTGTGGTCTGCTGTAGTCTAGTGGTCTGCTGTAGTCTAGTGGTCTGCTGTAGTCTAGTGGTCTGCTGTAGTCTAGTGGTCTGCTGTAGTCTAGTGGTCTGCTGTAGTCTAGTGGAGGTCCTCTAGTGGTCTGCTGTAGTCTAGTGGTCTGCTGTAGTCTAGTGGAGGTCCTCTAGTGGTCTGCTGTAGTCTAGTGGAGGTCCTCTAGTGGTCTGCTGTAGTCTAGTGGAGGTCCTCTAGTGGTCTGCTGTAGTCTAGTGGTCTGCTGTAGTCTAGTGGAGGTCCTCTAGTGGTCTGCTGTAGTCTAGTGGTCTGCTGTAGTCTAGTGGTCTGCTGTAGTCTAGTGGTCTGCTGTAGTCTAGTGGTCTGCTGTAGTCTAGTGGTCTGCTGTAGTTTAGTGGAGGTCCTCTAGTGGTCTGCTGTAGTCTAGTGGTCTGCTGTAGTCTAGTGGAGGTCCTCTAGTGGTCTGCTGTAGTCTAGTGGTCTGCTGTAGTCTAGTGGTCTGCTGTAGTCTAGTGGCCTGCTGTAGTCTAGTGGTCTGCTGTAGTCTAGTGGTCTACTGTAGTCTAGTGGCCTGCTGTAGTCTAGTGGTCTGCTGTAGTCTAGTGGTCTACTGTAGTCTAGTGGTCTACTATAGTTTAGTGGCCTGCTGTAGTCTAGTGGTCTGCTGTAGTCTAGTGGAGGTCCTCTAGTGGTCTGCTGTAGTCTAGTGGTCTGCTGTAGTCTAGTGGTCTGCTGTAGTCTAGTGGTCTGCTGTAGTCTAGTGGAGGTCCTCTAGTGGTCTGCTGTAGTCTAGTGGAGGTCCTCTAGTGGTCTACTGTAGTCTAGTGGTCTGCTGTAGTCTAGTGGTCTGCTGTAGTCTAGTGGTCTACTGTAGTCTAGTGGTCTGCTGTAGTCTAGTGGTCTACTGTAGTCTAGTGGTCTGCTGTAGTCTAGTGGTCTGCTGTAGTCTAGTGGAGGTCCTCTAGTGGTCTACTGTAGTCTAGTGGTCTGCTGTAGTCTAGTGGTCTGCTGTAGTCTAGTGGTCTGCTGTAGTCTAGTGGTCTACTGTAGTCTAGTGGTCTACTGTAGTCTAGTGGTCTGCTGTAGTCTAGTGGAGGTCCTCTATTGGTCTGCTGTAGTCTAGTGGTCTGCTGTAGTCTATTGGAGGTCCTCTATTGGTCTGCTGTAGTCTAGTGGTCTGCAGTAGTCTAGTGGTCTGCTGTAGTCTAGTGGTCTGCTGTAGTCTAGTGGAGGTCCTCTAGTGGTCTGCTGTAGTCTAGTGGTCTGCTGTAGTCTAGTGGTCTGCTGTAGTCTAGTGGTCTACTGTAGTCTAGTGGTCTGCTGTAGTCTAGTGGTCTACTGTAGTCTAGTGGAGGTCCTCTAGTGGTCTGCTGTAGTCTAGTGGTCTGCTGTAGTCTAGTGGTCTGCTGTAGTCTAGTGGTCTGCTGTAGTCTAGTGGAGGTCCTCTAGTGGTCTGCTGTAGTCTAGTGGAGGTCCTCTAGTGGTCTGCTGTAGTCTAGTGGTCTGCTGTAGTCTGGTGGTCTGCTGTAGTCTAGTGGTCTGCTGTAGTCTAGTGGTCTGCTGTAGTCTATTGGAGGTCCTCTAGTGGTCTGCTGTAGTCTAGTGGAGGTCCTCTAGTGGTCTGCTGTAGTCTAGTGGTCTGCTGTAGTCTAGTGGTCTGCTGTAGTCTAGTGGTCTACTGTAGTCTAGTGGTCTGCTGTAGTTTAGTGGTCTGCTGTAGTCTAGTGGTCTACTGTAGTCTAGTGGTCTGCTGTAGTCTAGTGGAGGTCCTCAAGTGGTCTACTGTAGTCTAGTGGTCTGCTGTAGTCTAGTGGTCTGCTGTAGTCTAGTGGTCTACTGTAGTCTAGTGGAGGTCCTCTAGTGGTCTGCTGTAGTCTAGTGGAGGTCCTCTAGTGGTCTGCTGTAGTCTAGTGGTCTGCTGTAGTCTAGTGGTCTACTGTAGTCTAGTGGAGGTCCTCTATTGGTCTGCTGTAGTCTAGTGGTCTGCTGTAGTCTAGTGGAGGTCCTCTAGTGGTCTGCTGTAGTCTAGTGGTCTGCTGTAGTCTAGTGGTCTGCTGTAGTCTAGTGGTCTGCTGTAGTCTAGTGGAGGTCCTCTAGTGGTCTGCTGTAGTCTAGTGGTCTGCTGTAGTCTAGTGGTCTACTGTAGTCTAGTGGTCTGCTGTAGTTTAGTGGAGGTCCTCTAGTGGTCTGCTGTAGTCTAGTGGTCTGCTGTAGTCTAGTGGTCTGCTGTAGTCTAGTGGTCTGCTGTAGTCTAGTGGTCTGCTGTAGTCTAGTGGAGGTCCTCTAGTGGTCTGCTGTAGTCTAGTGGTCTGCTGTAGTCTAGTGGTCTACTGTAGTCTAGTGGTCTGCTGTAGTTTAGTGGAGGTCCTCTAGTGGTCTGCTGTAGTCTAGTGGTCTGCTGTAGTCTAGTGGTCTACTGTAGTCTAGTGGTCTACTGTAGTCTAGTGGTCTGCTGTAGTCTAGTGGTCTACTGTAGTCTAGTGGTCTACTGTAGTCTAGTGGTCTGCTGTAGTCTAGTGGTCTACTGTAGTCTAGTGGTCTGCTGTAGTCTAGTGGAGGTCCTCTAGTGGTCTACTGTAGTCTAGTGGTCTACTGTAGTCTAGTGGTCTGCTGTAGTCTAGTGGTCTACTGTAGTCTAGTGGTCTGCTGTAGTCTAGTGGTCTACTGTAGTCTGTTGCCAGTTCGTCCCTCCAGGTGTCGCCCATCTCCCCTCATTATCCCCAGTGTATTTATACCTGTGTTCTCTGTTTGTCTGTTGCCAGTTCGTCTCGTCTAGTCAAGCCTACCAGCGTTTTTCCCGTTCACCTGTTTTCTCTCTAGTCCTTGTTTTCAAGTTTTCCCGGTTTTGACCATTCGCCCTGACCCTGCCCTGACCCTGAGCCTGCATGCCCTGACCCTGACCCTGATCCTGCATGCCCTGACCCTGCCTGCCCTGACCCTGAGCCTGAGCCTGCATGCCCTGACCCTGACCCTGACCCTGACCCTGGCCCTGGCCCTGGCTGACGTCCTGTACCTTATGGACTCTGACCTGGATTACTGCCCTGACCCTTGACCTGTCGTTTTTCTGCCCCTTGTTTTTGTACTAAACTTTTGTTTCATCGAACCTTCTGCTTCTGATATCTTGAGGTCTGACAAATGTTATTGGGTTTCTGTGAAGTCGTGGTATTGTAGTAGTAGTATTGTAGTTGTGGTATTGCGTCAGCAGGAAGGCTGTACTGTAGCATCAGTCTGACGCGCTGTAGATTTACCAGGGGATTTTGTAAAATGAACTGAATTGAAACGTCCGGTGTAATAACAGCGATGGTACAGGTTGTTCTATTTTCCAGATTATTTACTGACCGACTCGTCTGCGCCACCAATATGGAACTGCCTGATCCAGTACAAATAACTCAAACTGAGTCCTGAGACCTCAGCCTTTCTTTGGAATTCATTATAAGGGAATAATCCTCAGTTTGGCAATACGATAAAGGAGCTTAGCAAAAATCAGGCTTTCTATTTAAGCATGTCTTCTGAATTGACATTCACAAATATAAATCAAGGGAACATTATATACTTTTAACTGCCTGAGACAACGTAGAGACTAGCTGTTTCCTCTCTCTATAACAGACTAGATGTTTCCTCTCTCTATAACAGAGAGACTAGATGTTTCCTCTCTCTATAACAGACTAGATGTTTCCTCTCTCTATAACAGAGAGACTAGATGTTTCCTCTCTATAACTGAGAGACTAGATGTTTCCTCTCTCTATAACAGACTAGATGTTTCCTCTCTCTATAACAGAGAGACTAGATGTTTCCTCTCTATAACAGAGAGACTAGATGTTTCCTCTCTATAACAGAGAGACTAGATGTTTCCTCTCTCTATAACTGAGAGACTAGATGTTTCCTCTCTCTATAACGTAGAGACTAGATGTTTCCTCTCTCTATAACAGACTAGATGTTTCCTCTCTATATAACAGAGAGACTAGATGTTTCCTCTCTCTATAACTGATACTAGATGTTTCCTCTCTATAACAGAGAGACTAGATGTTTCCTCTCTCTATAACAGAGAGACTAGATGTTTCCTCTCTATAACAGAGAGACTAGATGTTTCCTCTCTATATAACAGAGAGACTAGATGTTTCCTCTCTCTATAACAGAGATACTAGATGTTTCCTCTCTCTATAACAGAGAGACTAGATGTTTCCTCTCTCTATAACTGATACTAGATGTTTCCTCTCTCTATAACAGAGAGACTAGATGTTTCCTCTCTCTATAACTGAGAGACTAGATGTTTCCTCTCTCTATAACAGAGAGACTAGATGTTTCCTCTCTCTATAACTGAGAGACTAGATGTTTCCTCTATAACTGAGAGACTAGATGTTTCCTCTCTCTATAACTGAGAGACTAGATGTTTTCTCTATAACAGAGAGACTAGATGTTTCCTCTCTCTATAACTGAGAGACTAGATGTTTTCTCTATAACAGAGAGACTAGATGTTTCCTCTCTCTATAACTGATACTAGATGTTTCCTCTCTATAACAGAGAGACTAGATGTTTCCTCTCTCTATAACAGAGAGACTAGATGTTTCCTCTCTCTATAACAGAGAGACTAGATGATTCCTCTCTCTATAACAGAGAGACTAGATGTTTCCTCTCTATATAACAGAGAGACTAGATGTTTCCTCTCTATATAACAGAGAGACTAGATGTTTCCTCTCTCTATAACTGATACTAGATGTTTCCTCTCTCTATAACAGAGAGACTAGATGTTTCCTCTCTCTATAACAGAGAGACTAGATGTTTCCTCTCTCTATAACAGAGAGACTAGATGTTTCCTCTCTCTATAACTGATACTAGATGTTTCCTCTCTATAACTGAGAGACTAGATGTTTCCTCTCTCTATAACTGAGAGACTAGATGTTTCCTCTCTCTATAACTGAGAGACTAGATGTTTCCTCTCTCTATAACTGATACTAGATGTTTCCTCTCTCTATAACAGAGAGACTAGATGTTTCCTCTCTCTATAACAGAGAGACTAGATGTTTCCTCTCTATAACAGAGGGACTAGATGTTTCCTCTCTCTATAACAGAGAGACTAGATGTTTCCTCTCTCTATAACAGAGAGACTAGATGTTTCCTCTCTCTATAACACAGATACTAGATGTTTCCTCTCTCTATAACTGATACTAGATGTTTCCTCTCTCTATAACAGAGAGACTAGATGTTTCCTCTCTCTATAACAGAGAGACTAGATGTTTCCTCTCTCTATAACAGAGAGACTAGATGTTTCCTCTCTCTAACTGAGACTAGATGTTTCCTCTCTCTATAACAGAGAGACTAGATGTTTCCTCTCTCTATAACAGAGAGACTAGATGTTTCCTCTCTCTATAACAGAGAGACTAGATGTTTCCTCTCTCTATAACAGAGAGACTAGATGTTTCCTCTCTATAACAGAGAGACTAGATGTTTCCTCTCTCTATAACAGAGAGACTAGATGTTTCCTCTCTCTATAACTGATAATAGATGTTTCCTCTCTATAACAGAGAGACTAGATGTTTCCTCTCTCTATAACAGAGAGACTAGATGTTTCCTCTCTCTATAACAGAGAGACTAGATGTTTCCTCTCTCTATAACAGAGAGACTAGATGTTTCCTCTCTATATAACAGAGAGACTAGATGTTTCCTCTCTCTATAACAGAGAGACTAGATGTTTCCTCTCTCTATAACAGAGAGACTAGATGTTTCCTCTCTCTATAACAGAGAGACTAGATGTTTCCTCTCTATATAACAGAGAGACCAGATGTTTCCTCTCTCTATAACTGAGAGACTAGATGTTTCCTCTCTCTATAACTGAAACTAGATGTTTCCTCTCTCTATAACAGACTAGATGTTTCCTCTCTTTATAACTGATACTAGATGTTTCCTCTCTCTATAACAGAGAGACTAGATGTTTCCTCTCTCTATAACAGAGAGACTAGATGTTTCCTCTCTCTATAACAGAGAGACTAGATGTTTCCTCTCTCTATAACAGAGAGACTAGATGTTTCCTCTCTCTATAACTGATACTAGATGTTTCCTCTCTCTATAACTGAGAGACTAGATGTTTCCTCTCTCTATAACAGAGAGACTAGATGTTTCCTTTCTCTATAACAGAGAGACTAGATGTTTCCTCTCTCTATAACAGAGAGACTAGATGTTTCCTCTCTCTATAACAGAGAGACTAGATGTTTCCTCTCTCTATAACAGAGAGACTAGATGTTTCCTCTCTCTATAACAGAGAGACTAGATGTTTCCTCTCTCTATAACACAGATACTAGATGTTTCCTCTCTATATAACTGATACTAGATGTTTCCTCTCTCTATAACAGAGAGACTAGATGTTTCCTCTCTCTATAACAGAGAGACTAGATGTTTCCTCTCTCTATAACAGACTAGATGTTTCCTCTCTCTATAACTGAGAGACTAGATGTTTCCTCTCTCTATAACTGATACTAGATGTTTCCTCTCTCTATAACAGAGAGACTAGATGTTTCCTCTCTCTATAACAGAGAGACTAGATGTTTCCTCTCTCTATAACAGAGAGACTAGATGTTTCCTCTCTCTATAACAGAGAGACTAGATGTTTCCTCTCTCTAACTGAGACTAGATGTTTCCTCTCTCTATAACAGAGAGACTAGATGTTTCCTCTCTCTATAACAGAGAGACTAGATGTTTCCTCTCTCTATAACAGAGAGACTAGATGTTTCCTCTCTCTATAACAGAGAGACTAGATGTTTCCTCTCTATAACAGAGAGACTAGATGTTTCCTCTCTCTATAACAGAGAGACTAGATGTTTCCTCTCTCTATAACTGATAATAGATGTTTCCTCTCTATAACAGAGAGACTAGATGTTTCCTCTCTCTATAACAGAGAGACTAGATGTTTCCTCTCTCTATAACAGAGAGACTAGATGTTTCCTCTCTCTATAACAGAGAGACTAGATGTTTCCTCTCTCTATAACTGATACTAGATGTTTCCTCTCTCTATAACAGAGAGACTAGATGTTTCCTCTCTCTATAACAGAGAGACTAGATGTTTCCTCTCTCTATAACAGAGAGACTAGATGTTTCCTCTCTATATAACAGAGAGACTAGATGTTTCCTCTCTCTATAACAGAGAGACTAGATGTTTCCTCTCTATATAACAGAGAGACTAGATGTTTCCTCTCTCTATAACAGAGAGACTAGATGTTTCCTCTCTATATAACAGAGAGACTAGATGTTTCCTCTCTCTATAACTGAGAGACTAGATGTTTCCTCTCTCTATAACAGAGAGACTAGATGTTTCCTCTCTCTATAACAGAGAGACTAGATGTTTCCTCTCTCTATAACAGAGAGACTAGATGTTTCCTCTCTCTATAACTGATACTAGATGTTTCCTCTCTCTATAACAGAGAGACTAGATGTTTCCTCTCTCTATAACAGAGAGACTAGATGTTTCCTTTCTCTATAACAGAGAGACTAGATGTTTCCTCTCTCTATAACAGAGAGACTAGATGTTTCCTCTCTCTATAACAGAGAGACTAGATGTTTCCTCTCTCTATAACAGACTAGATGTTTCCTCTCTCTATAACAGAGAGACTAGATGTTTCCTCTCTCTATAACAGACTAGATGTTTCCTCTCTCTATAACTGAGAGACTAGATGTTTCCTCTCTCTATAACTGAGAGACTAGATGTTTCCTCTCTCTATAACTGAGAGACTAGATGTTTCCTCTCTCTATAACAGAGAGACTAGATGTTTCCTCTCTCTATAACAGAGAGACTAGATGTTTCCTCTCTATAACAGAGAGACTAGATGTTTCCTCTCTATAACAGAGAGACTAGATGTTTCCTCTCTCTATAACTGAGAGACTAGATGTTTCCTCTCTCTATAACGTAGAGACTAGATGTTTCCTCTCTCTATAACAGACTAGATGTTTCCTCTCTATATAACAGAGAGACTAGATGTTTCCTCTCTCTATAACTGATACTAGATGTTTCCTCTCTATAACAGAGAGACTAGATGTTTCCTCTCTCTATAACAGAGAGACTAGATGTTTCCTCTCTATAACAGAGAGACTAGATGTTTCCTCTCTATATAACAGAGAGACTAGATGTTTCCTCTCTCTATAACAGAGATACTAGATGTTTCCTCTCTCTATAACAGAGAGACTAGATGTTTCCTCTCTCTATAACTGATACTAGATGTTTCCTCTCTCTATAACAGAGAGACTAGATGTTTCCTCTCTCTATAACTGAGAGACTAGATGTTTCCTCTCTCTATAACAGAGAGACTAGATGTTTCCTCTCTCTATAACTGAGAGACTAGATGTTTCCTCTATAACTGAGAGACTAGATGTTTCCTCTCTCTATAACTGAGAGACTAGATGTTTTCTCTATAACAGAGAGACTAGATGTTTCCTCTCTCTATAACTGATACTAGATGTTTCCTCTCTATAACAGAGAGACTAGATGTTTCCTCTCTCTATAACAGAGAGACTAGATGTTTCCTCTCTCTATAACAGAGAGACTAGATGTTTCCTCTCTCTATAACAGAGAGACTAGATGTTTCCTCTCTATATAACAGAGAGACTAGATGTTTCCTCTCTATATAACAGAGAGACTAGATGTTTCCTCTCTCTATAACTGATACTAGATGTTTCCTCTCTCTATAACAGAGAGACTAGATGTTTCCTCTCTCTATAACAGAGAGACTAGATGTTTCCTCTCTCTATAACAGAGAGACTAGATGTTTCCTCTCTCTATAACTGATACTAGATGTTTCCTCTCTATAACTGAGAGACTAGATGTTTCCTCTCTCTATAACTGAGAGACTAGATGTTTCCTCTCTCTATAACTGAGAGACTAGATGTTTCCTCTCTCTATAACTGATACTAGATGTTTCCTCTCTCTATAACAGAGAGACTAGATGTTTCCTCTCTCTATAACAGAGAGACTAGATGTTTCCTCTCTATAACAGAGGGACTAGATGTTTCCTCTCTCTATAACAGAGAGACTAGATGTTTCCTCTCTCTATAACAGAGAGACTAGATGTTTCCTCTCTCTATAACACAGATACTAGATGTTTCCTCTCTCTATAACTGATACTAGATGTTTCCTCTCTCTATAACAGAGAGACTAGATGTTTCCTCTCTCTATAACAGAGAGACTAGATGTTTCCTCTCTCTATAACAGAGAGACTAGATGTTTCCTCTCTCTAACTGAGACTAGATGTTTCCTCTCTCTATAACAGAGAGACTAGATGTTTCCTCTCTCTATAACAGAGAGACTAGATGTTTCCTCTCTCTATAACAGAGAGACTAGATGTTTCCTCTCTCTATAACAGAGAGACTAGATGTTTCCTCTCTATAACAGAGAGACTAGATGTTTCCTCTCTCTATAACAGAGAGACTAGATGTTTCCTCTCTCTATAACTGATAATAGATGTTTCCTCTCTTATAACAGAGAGACTAGATGTTTCCTCTCTCTATAACAGAGAGACTAGATGTTTCCTCTCTCTATAACAGAGAGACTAGATGTTTCCTCTCTCTATAACAGAGAGACTAGATGTTTCCTCTCTCTATAACAGAGAGACTAGATGTTTCCTCTCTCTATAACAGAGAGACTAGATGTTTCCTCTCTCTATAACAGAGAGACTAGATGTTTCCTCTCTCTATAACAGAGAGACTAGATGTTTCCTCTCTCTATAACAGAGAGACTAGATGTTTCCTCTCTCTATAACTGAGAGACTAGATGTTTCCTCTCTCTATAACTGATACTAGATGTTTCCTCTCTCTATAACAGACTAGATGTTTCCTCTCTCTATAACTGATACTAGATGTTTCCTCTCTCTATAACAGAGAGACTAGATGTTTCCTCTCTCTATAACAGAGAGACTAGATGTTTCCTCTCTCTATAACAGAGAGACTAGATGTTTCCTCTCTCTATAACAGAGAGACTAGATGTTTCCTCTCTCTATAACTGATACTAGATGTTTCCTCTCTCTATAACTGAGAGACTAGATGTTTCCTCTCTCTATAACAGAGAGACTAGATGTTTCCTCTCTCTATAACAGAGAGACTAGATGTTTCCTCTCTCTATAACAGAGAGACTAGATGTTTCCTCTCTCTATAACAGAGAGACTAGATGTTTCCTCTCTCTATAACAGAGAGACTAGATGTTTCCTCTCTCTATAACAGAGAGACTAGATGTTTCCTCTCTCTATAACACAGATACTAGATGTTTCCTCTCTATATAACTGATACTAGATGTTTCCTCTCTCTATAACAGAGAGACTAGATGTTTCCTCTCTCTATAACAGAGAGACTAGATGTTTCCTCTCTCTATAACAGACTAGATGTTTCCTCTCTCTATAACTGAGAGACTAGATGTTTCCTCTCTCTATAACTGATACTAGATGTTTCCTCTCTCTATAACAGAGAGACTAGATGTTTCCTCTCTCTATAACAGAGAGACTAGATGTTTCCTCTCTCTATAACAGAGAGACTAGATGTTTCCTCTCTCTATAACAGAGAGACTAGATGTTTCCTCTCTCTAACTGAGACTAGATGTTTCCTCTCTCTATAACAGAGAGACTAGATGTTTCCTCTCTCTATAACAGAGAGACTAGATGTTTCCTCTCTCTATAACAGAGAGACTAGATGTTTCCTCTCTCTATAACAGAGAGACTAGATGTTTCCTCTCTCTATAACAGAGAGACTAGATGTTTCCTCTCTCTATAACAGAGAGACTAGATGTTTCCTCTCTATAACAGAGAGACTAGATGTTTCCTCTCTCTATAACAGAGAGACTAGATGTTTCCTCTCTCTATAACTGATAATAGATGTTTCCTCTCTATAACAGAGAGACTAGATGTTTCCTCTCTCTATAACAGAGAGACTAGATGTTTCCTCTCTCTATAACAGAGAGACTAGATGTTTCCTCTCTCTATAACAGAGAGACTAGATGTTTCCTCTCTCTATAACTGATACTAGATGTTTCCTCTCTCTATAACAGAGAGACTAGATGTTTCCTCTCTCTATAACAGAGAGACTAGATGTTTCCTCTCTCTATAACAGAGAGACTAGATGTTTCCTCTCTCTATAACAGAGAGACTAGATGTTTCCTCTCTCTATAACAGAGAGACTAGATGTTTCCTCTCTCTATAACAGAGAGACTAGATGTTTCCTCTCTCTATAACAGAGAGACTAGATGTTTCCTCTCTCTATAACAGAGAGACTAGATGTTTCCTCTCTCTATAACTGAGAGACTAGATGTTTCCTCTCTCTATAACAGAGAGACTAGATGTTTCCTCTCTCTATAACAGAGAGACTAGATGTTTCCTCTCTCTATAACAGAGAGACTAGATGTTTCCTCTCTCTATAACTGATACTAGATGTTTCCTCTCTCTATAACAGAGAGACTAGATGTTTCCTCTCTCTATAACAGAGAGACTAGATGTTTCCTCTCTCTATAACAGAGAGACTAGATGTTTCCTCTCTCTATAACAGAGAGACTAGATGTTTCCTCTCTCTATAACAGAGAGACTAGATGTTTCCTCTCTCTATAACAGACTAGATGTTTCCTCTCTCTATAACAGAGAGACTAGATGTTTCCTCTCTCTATAACGAGACTAGATGTTTCCTCTCTCTATAACTGAGAGACTAGATGTTTCCTCTCTCTATAACTGAGAGACTAGATGTTTCCTCTCTCTATAACTGAGAGACTAGATGTTTCCTCTCTCTATAACAGAGAGACTAGATGTTTCCTCTCTCTATAACAGACTAGATGTTTCCTCTCTCTATAACAGAGAGACTAGATGTTTCCTCTCTCTATAACAGACTAGATGTTTCCTCTCTCTATAACTGAGAGACTAGATGTTTCCTCTCTCTATAACTGAGAGACTAGATGTTTCCTCTCTCTATAACTGAGAGACTAGATGTTTCCTCTCTCTATAACAGAGAGACTAGATGTTTCCTCTCTCTATAACAGAGAGACTAGATGTTTCCTCTCTCTATAACAGAGAGACTAGATGTTTCCTCTCTATAACTGATACTAGATGTTTCCTCTCTCTATAACAGAGAGACTAGATGTTTCCTCTCTATAACAGAGAGACTAGATGTTTCCTCTCTATAACAGAGAGACTAGATGTTTCCTCTCTCTATAACAGAGAGACTAGATGTTTCCTCTCTCTATAACTGATACTAGATGTTTCCTCTCTCTATAACAGAGAGACTAGATGTTTCCTCTCTCTATTACAGAGAGACTAGATGTTTCCTCTCTCTCTAACAGAGAGACTAGATGTTTCCTCTCTCTATAACTGATAATAGATGTTTCCTCTCTATAACTGAGAGACTAGATGTTTCCTCTCTCTATAACAGAGAGACTAGATGTTTCCTCTCTCTATAACAGAGAGACTAGATGTTTCCTCTCTCTATAACTGAGAGACTAGATGTTTCCTCTCTCTATAACTGATAATAGATGTTTCCTCTCTCTATAACAGAGAGACTAGATGTTTCCTCTCTCTATAACTGATACTAGATGTTGCCTCTCTCTATAACAGAGAGACTAGATGTTTCCTCTCTATATAACAGAGAGACTAGACGTTTCCTCTCTCTATAACAGAGAGACTAGATGTTTCCTCTCTCTATAACAGAGAGACTAGATGTTTCCTCTCTCTATAACAGAGAGACTAGATGTTTCCTCTCTCTATAACAGAGAGACTAGATGTTTCCTCTCTCTATAACTGATAATAGATGTTTCCTCTCTCTATAACAGAGAGACTAGATGTTTCCTCTCTCTATAACAGAGAGACTAGATGTTTCCTCTCTCTATAACAGAGAGACTAGATGTTTCCTCTCTCTATAACAGACTAGATGTTTCCTCTCTCTATAACAGAGAGACTAGATGTTTCCTCTCTCTATAACAGAGAGACTAGATGTTTCCTCTCTATATAACAGAGAGACTAGATGTTTCCTCTCTCTATAACAGAGAGACTAGATGTTTCCTCTCTCTATAACAGAGAGACTAGATGTTTCCTCTCTATAACTGATACAAGATGTTTCCTCTCTCTATAACAGAGAGACTAGATGTTTCCTCTCTCTATAACAGAGAGACTAGATGTTTCCTCTCTCTATAACAGAGAGACTAGATGTTTCCTCTCTATATAACAGAGAGACTAGATGTTTCCTCTCTCTATAACAGAGAGACTAGATGTTTCCTCTCTCTATAACAGAGAGACTAGATGTTTCCTCTCTCTATAACTGAGAGACTAGATGTTTCCTCTCTATATAACAGAGAGACTAGATGTTTCCTCTCTCTATAACAGAGAGACTAGATGTTTCCTCTCTCTATAACAGAGAGACTAGATGTTTCCTCTCTCTATAACTGAGAGACTAGATGTTTCCTCTCTCTATAACTGAGAGGCTAGATGTTTCCTCTCTCTATAACAGAGAGACTAGATGTTTCCTCTCTCTATAACTGATACTAGATGTTTCCTCTCTCTATAACAGAGAGACTAGATGTTTCCTCTCTCTATAACTGATACAAGATGTTTCCTCTCTCTATAACAGAGAGACTAGATGTTTCCTCTCTCTATAACAGACTAGATGTTTCCTCTCTCTATAACTGATACTAGATGTTTCCTCTCTCTATAACAGAGAGACTAGATGTTTCCTCTCTCTATAACAGAGAGACTAGATGTTTCCTCTCTCTATAACAGAGAGACTAGATGTTTCCTCTCTCTATAACAGAGAGACTAGATGTTTCCTCTCTCTATAACAGAGAGACTAGATGTTTCCTCTCTCTATAACTGATACTAGATGTTTCCTCTCTCTATAACAGAGAGACTAGATGTTTCCTCTCTATAACTGATACTAGATGTTTCCTCTCTCTATAACAGAGAGACTAGATGTTTCCTCTCTCTATAACAGACTAGATGTTTCCTCTCTCTATAACAGAGAGACTAGATGTTTCCTCTCTATAACAGAGAGACTAGATGTTTCCTCTCTCTATAACAGAGAGACTAGATGTTTCCTCTCTCTCTAACAGAGAGACTAGATGTTTCCTCTCTCTATAACTGATAATAGATGTTTCCTCTCTATAACAGAGAGACTAGATGTTTCCTCTCTCTATAACTGATACTAGATGTTTCCTCTCTCTATAACAGAGAGACTAGATGTTTCCTCTCTCTATAACTGATACTAGATGTTTCCTCTCTCTATAACTGATACTAGATGTTTCCTCTCTATAACAGAGAGACTAGATGTTTCCTCTCTCTATAACAGAGAGACTAGATGTTTCCTCTCTCTATAACTGAGAGACTAGATGTTTCCTCTCTCTATAACTGAGAGACTAGATGTTTCCTCTCTCTATAACAGACTAGATGTTTCCTCTCTCTATAACAGAGAGACTAGATGTTTCCTCTCTCTATAACAGAGAGACTAGATGTTTCCTCTCTATAACAGTGAGACTAGATGTTTCCTCTCTCTATAACAGAGAGACTAGATGTTTCCTCTCTATAACAGAGAGACTAGATGTTTCCTCTCTCTATAACTGATACTAGATGTTTCCTCTCTCTATAACTGATACTAGATGTTTCCTCTCTCTATAACAGAGAGACTAGATGTTTCCTCTCTCTATAACTGATACTAGATGTTTCCTCTCTCTATAACAGAGAGACTAGATGTTTCCTCTCTATAACTGATACAAGATGTTTCCTCTCTCTATAACAGAGAGACTAGATGTTTCCTCTCTCTATAACAGAGAGACTAGATGTTTCCTCTCTCTATAACAGAGAGACTAGATGTTTCCTCTCTATATAACAGAGAGACTAGATGTTTCCTCTCTCTATAACAGAGAGACTAGATGTTTCCTCTCTCTATAACAGAGAGACTAGATGTTTCCTCTCTCTATAACTGAGAGACTAGATGTTTCCTCTCTATATAACAGAGAGACTAGATGTTTCCTCTCTCTATAACAGAGAGACTAGATGTTTCCTCTCTCTATAACAGAGAGACTAGATGTTTCCTCTCTCTATAACTGAGAGACTAGATGTTTCCTCTCTCTATAACTGAGAGGCTAGATGTTTCCTCTCTCTATAACAGAGAGACTAGATGTTTCCTCTCTCTATAACTGATACTAGATGTTTCCTCTCTCTATAACAGAGAGACTAGATGTTTCCTCTCTCTATAACTGATACAAGATGTTTCCTCTCTCTATAACAGAGAGACTAGATGTTTCCTCTCTCTATAACAGACTAGATGTTTCCTCTCTCTATAACTGATACTAGATGTTTCCTCTCTCTATAACAGAGAGACTAGATGTTTCCTCTCTCTATAACAGAGAGACTAGATGTTTCCTCTCTCTATAACAGAGAGACTAGATGTTTCCTCTCTCTATAACAGAGAGACTAGATGTTTCCTCTCTCTATAACAGAGAGACTAGATGTTTCCTCTCTCTATAACTGATACTAGATGTTTCCTCTCTCTATAACAGAGAGACTAGATGTTTCCTCTCTATAACTGATACTAGATGTTTCCTCTCTCTATAACAGAGAGACTAGATGTTTCCTCTCTCTATAACAGACTAGATGTTTCCTCTCTCTATAACAGAGAGACTAGATGTTTCCTCTCTATAACAGAGAGACTAGATGTTTCCTCTCTCTATAACAGAGAGACTAGATGTTTCCTCTCTCTCTAACAGAGAGACTAGATGTTTCCTCTCTCTATAACTGATAATAGATGTTTCCTCTCTATAACAGAGAGACTAGATGTTTCCTCTCTCTATAACTGATACTAGATGTTTCCTCTCTCTATAACAGAGAGACTAGATGTTTCCTCTCTCTATAACTGATACTAGATGTTTCCTCTCTCTATAACTGATACTAGATGTTTCCTCTCTATAACAGAGAGACTAGATGTTTCCTCTCTCTATAACAGAGAGACTAGATGTTTCCTCTCTCTATAACTGAGAGACTAGATGTTTCCTCTCTCTATAACTGAGAGACTAGATGTTTCCTCTCTCTATAACAGACTAGATGTTTCCTCTCTCTATAACAGAGAGACTAGATGTTTCCTCTCTCTATAACAGAGAGACTAGATGTTTCCTCTCTATAACAGTGAGACTAGATGTTTCCTCTCTCTATAACAGAGAGACTAGATGTTTCCTCTCTATAACAGAGAGACTAGATGTTTCCTCTCTCTATAACTGATACTAGATGTTTCCTCTCTCTATAACTGATACTAGATGTTTCCTCTCTCTATAACAGAGAGACTAGATGTTTCCTCTCTCTATAACTGATACTAGATGTTTCCTCTCTCTATAACAGAGAGACTAGATGTTTCCTCTCTATAACTGATACAAGATGTTTCCTCTCTCTATAACAGAGAGACTAGATGTTTCCTCTCTCTATAACAGAGAGACTAGATGTTTCCTCTCTCTATAACAGAGAGACTAGATGTTTCCTCTCTATATAACAGAGAGACTAGATGTTTCCTCTCTCTATAACAGAGAGACTAGATGTTTCCTCTCTCTATAACAGAGAGACTAGATGTTTCCTCTCTCTATAACTGAGAGACTAGATGTTTCCTCTCTATATAACAGAGAGACTAGATGTTTCCTCTCTCTATAACAGAGAGACTAGATGTTTCCTCTCTCTATAACAGAGAGACTAGATGTTTCCTCTCTCTATAACTGAGAGACTAGATGTTTCCTCTCTCTATAACTGAGAGGCTAGATGTTTCCTCTCTCTATAACAGAGAGACTAGATGTTTCCTCTCTCTATAACTGATACTAGATGTTTCCTCTCTCTATAACAGAGAGACTAGATGTTTCCTCTCTCTATAACTGATACAAGATGTTTCCTCTCTCTATAACAGAGAGACTAGATGTTTCCTCTCTCTATAACAGACTAGATGTTTCCTCTCTCTATAACTGATACTAGATGTTTCCTCTCTCTATAACAGAGAGACTAGATGTTTCCTCTCTCTATAACAGAGAGACTAGATGTTTCCTCTCTCTATAACAGAGAGACTAGATGTTTCCTCTCTCTATAACAGAGAGACTAGATGTTTCCTCTCTCTATAACAGAGAGACTAGATGTTTCCTCTCTCTATAACTGATACTAGATGTTTCCTCTCTCTATAACAGAGAGACTAGATGTTTCCTCTCTATAACTGATACTAGATGTTTCCTCTCTCTATAACAGAGAGACTAGATGTTTCCTCTCTCTATAACAGACTAGATGTTTCCTCTCTCTATAACAGAGAGACTAGATGTTTCCTCCTCTATAACAGAGAGACTAGATGTTTCCTCTCTCTATAACAGAGAGACTAGATGTTTCCTCTCTCTATAACAGAGAGACTAGATGTTTCCTCTCTCTATAACTGATACTAGATGTTTCCTCTCTCTATAACAGAGAGACTAGATGTTTCCTCTCTCTATAACTGATACTAGATGTTTCCTCTCTCTATAACTGATACTAGATGTTTCCTCTCTATAACAGAGAGACTAGATGTTTCCTCTCTCTATAACAGAGAGACTAGATGTTTCCTCTCTCTATAACTGAGAGACTAGATGTTTCCTCTCTCTATAACTGAGAGACTAGATGTTTCCTCTCTCTATAACAGACTAGATGTTTCCTCTCTCTATAACAGAGAGACTAGATGTTTCCTCTCTCTATAACAGAGAGACTAGATGTTTCCTCTCTATAACAGTGAGACTAGATGTTTCCTCTCTCTATAACAGAGAGACTAGATGTTTCCTCTCTATAACAGAGAGACTAGATGTTTCCTCTCTCTATAACTGATACTAGATGTTTCCTCTCTCTATAACTGATACTAGATGTTTCCTCTCTCTATAACAGAGAGACTAGATGTTTCCTCTCTCTATAACTGATACTAGATGTTTCCTCTCTCTATAACAGAGAGACTAGATGTTTCCTCTCTCTATAACTGATACTAGATGTTTCCTCTCTCTATAACTGATACTAGATGTTTCCTCTCTATAACAGAGAGACTAGATGTTTCCTCTCTCTATAACAGAGAGACTAGATGTTTCCTCTCTCTATAACTGAGAGACTAGATGTTTCCTCTCTCTATAACTGATACTAGATGTTTCCTCTCTCTATAACAGAGAGACTAGATGTTTCCTCTCTCTATAACAGAGAGACTAGATGTTTCCTCTCTCTATAACTGAGACTAGATGTTTCCTCTCTCTATAACAGAGAGACTAGATGTTTCCTCTCTATAACAGAGAGACTAGATGTTTCCTCTCTCTATAACAGAGAGACTAGATGTTTCCTCTCTCTCTAACAGAGAGACTAGATGTTTCCTCTCTCTATAACTGATAATAGATGTTTCCTCTCTATAACTGAGAGACTAGATGTTGCCTCTCTCTATAACAGAGAGACTAGATGTTTCCTCTCTCTATAACAGAGAGACTAGATGTTTCCTCTCTCTATAACAGAGAGACTAGATGTTTCCTCTCTCTATAACAGAGAGACTAGATGTTTCCTCTCTCTATAACAGAGAGACTAGATGTTTCCTCTCTCTATAACAGAGAGACTAGATGTTTCCTCTCTCTATAACAGAGAGACTAGATGTTTCCTCTCTCTATAACAGAGAGACTAGATGTTTCCTCTCTCTATAACAGAGAGACTAGATGTTTCCTCTCTCTATAACAGACTAGATGTTTCCTCTCTCTATAACAGAGAGACTAGATGTTTCCTCTCTATAACAGAGAGACTAGATGTTTCCTCTCTCTATAACAGAGAGACTAGATGTTTCCTCTCTCTATAACAGAGAGACTAGATGTTTCCTCTCTCTATAACAGAGGGACTAGATGTTTCCTCTCTATAACAGAGAGACTAGATGTTTCCTCTCTCTCTAACAGAGAGACTAGATGTTTCCTCTCTCTATAACTGATAATAGATGTTTCCTCTCTATAACTGAGAGACTAGATGTTGCCTCTCTCTATAACAGAGAGACTAGATGTTTCCTCTCTCTATAACAGACTAGATGTTTCCTCTCTCTATAACAGAGAGACTAGATGTTTCCTCTCTCTATAACAGACTAGATGTTTCCTCTCTCTATAACAGAGAGACTAGATGTTTCCTCTCTCTATAACAGAGAGACTAGATGTTTCCTCTCTCTATAACAGAGAGACTAGATGTTTCCTCTCTCTATAACAGAGAGACTAGATGTTTCCTCTCTCTATAACAGAGAGACTAGATGTTTCCTCTCTCTATAACAGAGAGACTAGATGTTTCCTCTCTCTATAACTGAGACTAGATGTTTCCTCTCTCTATAACAGAGAGACTAGATGTTTCCTCTCTCTATAACAGAGAGACTAGATGTTTCCTCTCTCTATAACAGAGAGACTAGATGTTTCCTCTCTCTATAACTGATACTAGATGTTTCCTCTCTCTATAACAGAGAGACTAGATGTTTCCTCTCTATAACAGAGAGACTAGATGTTTCCTCTCTCTATAACTGATACTAGATGTTTCCTCTCTCTATAACAGAGAGACTAGGTGTTTCCTCTCTCTATAACTGAGAGACTAGATGTTTCCTCTCTCTATAACTGATACTAGATGTTTCCTCTCTATGACAGAGAGACCAGATGTTTCCTCTCTCTATAACTGATACTAGATGTTTCCTCTCTCTATAACAGAGAGACTAGATGTTTCCTCTCTCTATAACAGAGAGACTAGATGTTTCCTCTCTATAACAGAGAGACTAGATGTTTCCTCTCTATAACAGAGAGACTAGATGTTTCCTCTCTCTATAACAGAGAGACTAGATGTTTCCTCTCTCTATAACTGAGATACTAGATGTTTCCTCTCTCTATAACAGAGAGACTAGATGTTTCCTCTCTATATAACAGAGAGACTAGATGTTTCCTCTCTCTATAACAGAGAGACTAGATGTTTCCTCTCTATATAAAAGACTAGATGTTTCCTCTCTCTATAACTGAGACTAGATGTTTCCTCTCTCTATAACTGAGAGACTAGATGTTTCCTCTCTCTATAACAGAGAGACTAGATGTTTCCTCTCTCTATAACAGAGAGACTAGATGTTTCCTCTCTCTATAACAGAGAGACTAGATGTTTCCTCTATAACTGAGAGACTAGATGTTTCCTCTCTATAACAGAGAGACTAGATGTTTCCTCTCTCTATAACTGATACTAGATGTTTCCTCTCTCTATAACAGAGAGACTAGATGTTTCCTCTCTCTATAACAGAGAGACTAGATGTTTCCTCTCTCTATAACTGATACTAGATGTTTCCTCTCTCTATAACAGAGAGACTAGATGTTTCCTCTCTCTATAACAGAGAGACTAGATGTTTCCTCTCTCTATAACAGAGAGACTAGATGTTTCCTCTCTCTATAACTGATAATAGATGTTTCCTCTCTCTATAACAGAGAGACTAGATGTTTACTCTCTCTATAACTGATACTAGATGTTTCCTCTCTATAACAGAGAGACTAGATGTTTCCTCTCTCTATAACTGATACTAGATGTTTCCTCTCTATAACAGAGAGACTAGATGTTTCCTCTCTCTATAACTGATACTAGATGTTTCCTCTCTATAACTGAGAGACTAGATGTTTCCTCTCTCTATAACAGAGAGACTAGATGTTTCCTCTCTCTATAACTGATCCTAGATGTTTCCTCTCTCTATAACAGAGAGACTAGATGTTTCCTCTCTCTCTAACAGAGAGACTAGATGTTTCCTCTCTCTATAACAGAGAGACTAGATGTTTCCTCTCTCTATAACAGAGAGACTAGATGTTTCCTCTCTCTCTAACAGAGAGACTAGATGTTTCCTCTCTCTATAACAGAGAGACTAGATGTTTCCTCTCTCTATAACAGAGAGACTAGATGTTTCCTCTCTCTATAACTGAGACTAGATGTTTCCTCTCTCTATAACAGACTAGATGTTTCCTCTCTCTATAACTGATACTAGATGTTTCCTCTCTCTATAACAGAGAGACTAGATGTTTCCTCTCTCTATAACTGAGAGACTAGATGTTTCCTCTCTCTATAACTGAGAGACTAGATGTTTCCTCTCTATATAACAGAGAGACTAGATGTTTCCTCTCTCTATAACAGAGAGACTAGATGTTTCCTCTCTCTATAACAGAGAGACTAGATGTTTCCTCTCTCTATAACTGAGAGACTAGATGTTTCCTCTCTATATAACAGAGAGACTAGATGTTTCCTCTCTCTATAACTGAGAGACTAGATGTTTCCTCTCTATATAACAGAGAGACTAGATGTTTCCTCTCTCTATAACAGAGACTAGATGTTTCCTCTCTATAACAGAGAGACTAGATGTTTCCTCTCTCTATAACAGAGAGACTAGATGTTTCCTCTCTCTATAACTGATACTAGATGTTTCCTCTCTCTATAACAGAGAGACTAGATGTTTCCTCTCTCTATAACAGAGAGACTAGATGTTTCCTCTCTCTATAACTGATACTAGATGTTTCCTCTCTCTATAACTGATACTAGATGTTTCCTCTCTATGACAGAGAGACTAGATGTTTCCTCTCTCTATAACTGATACTAGATGTTTCCTCTCTCTATAACAGAGAGACTAGATGTTTCCTCTTTCTATAACAGAGAGACTAGATGTTTCCTCTCTCTATAACTGATACTAGATGTTTCCTCTCTCTATAACAGAGAGACTAGATGTTTCCTCTCTCTATAACTGATACTAGATGTTTCCTCTCTCTATAACAGAGAGACTAGATGTTTCCTCTCTATAACAGAGAGACTAGATGTTTCCTCTCTATAACAGAGAGACTAGATGTTTCCTCTCTCTATAACAGACTAGATGTTTCCTCTCTATAACAGAGAGACTAGATGTTTCCTCTCTATAACAGAGAGACTAGATGTTTCCTCTCTATAACAGAGAGACTAGATGTTTCCTCTCTCTATAACTGAGAGACTAGATGTTTCCTCTCTCTATAACAGAGAGACTAGATGTTTCCTCTCTCTATAACAGAGAGACTAGATGTTTACTCTCTCTATAACTGATACTAGATGTTTCCTCTCTCTATAACAGAGAGACTAGATGTTTCCTCTCTCTATAACAGAGAGACTAGATGTTTCCTCTCTCTATAACAGAGAGACTAGATGTTTCCTCTCTATAACAGAGAGACTAGATGTTTCCTCTCTCTATAACAGAGAGACTAGATGTTTCCTCTCTCTATAACAGAGATACTAGATGTTTCCTCTCTCTATAACAGAGAGACTAGATGTTTCCTCTCTCTATAACTGATACTAGATGTTTCCTCTCTCTATAACAGAGAGACTAGATGTTTCCTCTCTCTATAACAGAGAGACTAGATGTTTCCTCTCTCTATAACAGAGAGACTATATGTTTCCTCTCTCTATAACAGAGAGACTAGATGTTTCCTCTCTCTATAACAGAGAGACTAGATGTTTCCTCTCTCTATAACAGAGAGACTAGATGTTTCCTCTCTCTATAACTGATAATAGATGTTTCCTCTCTCTATAACAGAGAGACTAGATGTTTCCTCTCTCTATAACTGATACTAGATGTTTCCTCTCTATAACAGAGAGACTAGATGTTTCCTCTCTCTATAACTGATACTAGATGTTTCCTCTCTATAACAGAGAGACTAGATGTTTCCTCTCTCTATAACTGATACTAGATGTTTCCTCTCTATAACTGAGAGACTAGATGTTTCCTCTCTCTATAACAGAGAGACTAGATGTTTCCTCTCTCTATAACTGATCCTAGATGTTTCCTCTCTCTATAACTGAGAGACTAGATGTTTCCTCTCTCTATAACTGAGAGACTAGATGTTTCCTCTCTATATAACAGAGAGACTAGATGTTTCCTCTCTCTATAACAGAGAGACTAGATGTTTCCTCTCTCTATAACAGAGAGACTAGATGTTTCCTCTCTCTATAACTGAGAGACTAGATGTTTCCTCTCTATATAACAGAGAGACTAGATGTTTCCTCTCTCTATAACTGAGAGACTAGATGTTTCCTCTCTCTATAACAGAGAGACTAGATGTTTCCTCTCTCTATAACTGAGAGACTAGATGTTTCCTCTCTCTATAACTGAGAGACTAGATGTTTCCTCTCTCTATAACTGAGAGACTAGATGTTTCCTCTCTCTATAACAGAGAGACTAGATGTTTCCTCTCTCTATAACTGAGAGACTAGATGTTTCCTTTCTCTATAACAGAGAGACTAGATGTTTCCTCTCTCTATAACAGAGAGACTAGATGTTTCCTCTCTCTATAACTGATACTAGATGTTTCCCCTCTCTATAACAGAGAGACTAGATGTTTCCTCTCTCTATAACTGAGAGACTAGATGTTTCCTTTCTCTATAACAGAGAGACTAGATGTTTCCTCTCTATAACAGAGAGACTAGATGTTTCCTCTCTCTATAACAGAGAGACTAGATGTTTCCTCTCTCTATAACAGAGAGACTAGATGTTTCCTCTCTCTATAACTGAGAGACTAGATGTTTCCTCTCTCTATAACAGACTAGATGTTTCCTCTCTCTATAACTGATACTAGATGTTTCCTCTCTCTATAACAGAGAGACTAGATGTTTCCTCTCTATAACAGAGAGACTAGATGTTTCCTCTCTCTATAACAGAGAGACTAGATGTTTCCTCTCTCTATAACAGAGAGACTAGATGTTTCCTCTCTCTATAACAGAGAGACTAGACGTTTCCTCTCTCTATAACAGACTAGATGTTTCCTCTCTATAACAGAGAGACTAGATGTTTCCTCTCTCTATAACTGATACTAGATGTTTCCTCTCTATAACAGAGAGACTAGATGTTTCCTCTCTCTATAACTGATACTAGATGTTTCCTCTCTCTATAACTGAGAGACTAGATGTTTCCTCTCTCTATAACAGAGAGACTAGATGTTTCCTCTCTCTATAACTGATCCTAGATGTTTCCTCTCTCTATAACAGAGAGACTAGATGTTTCCTCTCTCTCTAACAGAGAGACTAGATGTTTCCTCTCTCTATAACTGAGACTAGATGTTTCCTCTCTCTATAACAGACTAGATGTTTCCTCTCTCTATAACTGAGAGACTAGATGTTTCCTCTCTATATAACAGAGAGACTAGATGTTTCCTCTCTCTATAACAGAGAGACTAGATGTTTCCTCTCTCTATAACAGAGAGACTAGATGTTTCCTCTCTCTATAACTGAGAGACTAGATGTTTCCTCTCTATATAACAGAGAGACTAGATGTTTCCTCTCTCTATAACAGAGAGACTAGATGTTTCCTCTCTCTATAACAGAGAGACTAGATGTTTCCTCTCTCTATAACAGAGAGACTAGATGTTTCCTCTCTCTATAACAGAGAGACTAGATGTTTCCTCTCTATAACAGAGAGACTAGATGTTTCCTCTCTATAACAGAGAGACTAGATGTTTCCTCTCTCTATAACAGAGAGACTAGATGTTTCCTCTCTCTATAACAGAGAGACTAGATGTTTCCTCTCTCTATAACAGAGAGACTAGATGTTTCCTCTCTCTATAACTGAGACTAGATGTTTCCTCTCTCTATAACAGAGAGACTAGATGTTTCCTCTCTCTATAACAGAGAGACTAGATGTTTCCTCTCTCTATAACAGAGAGACTAGATGTTTCCTCTCTCTATAACTGATAATAGATGTTTCCTCTCTCTATAACAGAGAGACTAGATGTTTCCTCTCTCTATAACTGATACTAGATGTTTCCTCTCTATAACAGAGAGACTAGATGTTTCCTCTCTCTATAACTGATACTAGATGTTTCCTCTCTATAACAGAGAGACTAGATGTTTCCTCTCTCTATAACTGATACTAGATGTTTCCTCTCTATAACAGAGAGACTAGATGTTTCCTCTCTCTATAACAGGGAGACTAGCTGTTTCCTCTCTCTATAACTGATACTAGATGTTTCCTCTCTCTATAACAGAGAGACTAGATGTTTCCTCTCTCTCTAACAGAGAGACTAGATGTTTCCTCTCTCTATAACTGAGACTAGATGTTTCCTCTCTCTATAACAGAGAGACTAGATGTTTCCTCTCTCTATAACTGATACTAGATGTTTCCTCTCTCTATAACAGAGAGACTAGATGTTTCCTCTCTCTATAACTGAGAGACTAGATGTTTCCTCTCTATATATCAGAGAGACTAGATGTTTCCTCTCTCTATAACAGAGAGACTAGATGTTTCCTCTCTCTATAACAGAGAGACTAGATGTTTCCTCTCTCTATAACAGACTAGATGTTTCCTCTCTCTATAACTGAGAGACTAGATGTTTCCTCTCTCTATAACAGGGAGACTAGATGTTTCCTCTCTCTATAACAGAGAGACTAGATGTTTCCTCTCTCTAACTGAGACTAGATGTTTCCTCTCTCTATAACAGGGAGACTAGCTGTTTCCTCTCTCTATAACTGATACTAGATGTTTCCTCTCTCTATAACTGATACTAGATGTTTCCTCTCTCTATAACTGATACTAGATGTTTCCCCTCTCTATAACAGAGAGACTAGATGTTTCCTCTCTCTATAACTGAGAGACTAGATGTTTCCTTTCTCTATAACAGAGAGACTAGATGTTTCCTCTCTATAACAGAGAGACTAGATGTTTCCTCTCTCTATAACAGAGAGACTAGATGTTTCCTCTCTATAACAGAGAGACTAGATGTTTCCTCTCTCTATAACTGATACTAGATGTTTCCTCTCTCTATAACAGAGAGACTAGATGTTTCCTCTCTCTATAACAGAGAGACTAGATGTTTCCTCTCTCTATAACAGAGAGACTAGATGTTTCCTCTCTCTATAACAGAGAGACTAGACGTTTCCTCTCTCTATAACAGACTAGATGTTTCCTCTCTCTATAACAGAGAGACTAGATGTTTCCTCTCTCTATAACTGATACTAGATGTTTCCTCTCTCTATAACAGAGAGACTAGATGTTTCCTCTCTCTATAACTGATACTAGATGTTTCCTCTCTATAACTGAGAGACTAGATGTTTCCTCTCTCTATAACTGATACTAGATGTTTCCTCTCTATAACAGAGAGACTAGATGTTTCCTCTCTCTATAACTGATACTAGATGTTTCCTCTCTATAACTGAGAGACTAGATGTTTCCTCTCTCTATAACAGAGAGACTAGATGTTTCCTCTCTCTATAACTGATCCTAGATGTTTCCTCTCTCTATAACAGAGAGACTAGATGTTTCCTCTCTCTCTAACAGAGAGACTAGATGTTTCCTCTCTCTATAACTGAGACTAGATGTTTCCTCTCTCTATAACAGACTAGATGTTTCCTCTCTCTATAACTGATACTAGATGTTTCCTCTCTCTATAACAGAGAGACTAGATGTTTCCTCTCTCTATAACTGAGAGACTAGATGTTTCCTCTCTATATAACAGAGAGACTAGATGTTTCCTCTCTCTATAACAGAGAGACTAGATGTTTCCTCTCTCTATAACAGAGAGACTAGATGTTTCCTCTCTCTATAACTGAGAGACTAGATGTTTCCTCTCTATATAACAGAGAGACTAGATGTTTCCTCTCTCTATAACTGAGAGACTAGATGTTTCCTCTCTCTATAACAGAGAGACTAGATGTTTCCTCTCTCTATAACAGAGAGACTAGATGTTTCCTCTCTCTATAACTGATACTAGATGTTTCCTCTCTCTATAACTGAGAGACTAGATGTTTCCTCTCTCTATAACTGAGAGACTAGATGTTTCCTCTCTCTATAACTGAGAGACTAGATGTTTCCTCTCTCTATAACAGAGAGACTAGATGTTTCCTCTCTCTATAACTGAGAGACTAGATGTTTCCTTTCTCTATAACAGAGAGACTAGATGTTTCCTCTCTCTATAACAGAGAGACTAGATGTTTCCTCTCTCTATAACTGATACTAGATGTTTCCCCTCTCTATAACAGAGAGACTAGATGTTTCCTCTCTCTATAACAGAGAGACTAGATGTTTCCTCTCTCTATAACAGAGAGACTAGACGTTTCCTCTCTCTATAACAGACTAGATGTTTCCTCTCTCTATAACAGAGAGACTAGATGTTTCCTCTCTCTATAACTGATACTAGATGTTTCCTCTCTCTATAACAGAGAGACTAGATGTTTCCTCTCTCTATAACAGAGAGACTAGATGTTTCCTCTCTCTATAACAGAGAGACTAGATGTTTCCTCTCTCTATAACAGAGAGACTAGATGTTTCCTCTCTCTATAACAGAGAGACTAGATGTTTCCTCTCTCTATAACAGAGAGACTAGATGTTTCCTCTCTATAACAGAGAGACTAGATGTTTCCTCTCTATAACAGAGAGACTAGATGTTTCCTCTCTCTATAACAGAGAGACTAGATGTTTCCTCTCTCTATAACAGAGAGACTAGATGTTTCCTCTCTCTATAACAGAGAGACTAGATGTTTCCTCTCTCTATAACTGATAATAGATGTTTCCTCTCTCTATAACAGAGAGACTAGATGTTTCCTCTCTCTATAACTGATACTAGATGTTTCCTCTCTATAACAGAGAGACTAGATGTTTCCTCTCTCTATAACTGATACTAGATGTTTCCTCTCTATAACAGAGAGACTAGATGTTTCCTCTCTCTATAACTGATACTAGATGTTTCCTCTCTATAACTGAGAGACTAGATGTTTCCTCTCTCTATAACAGAGAGACTAGATGTTTCCTCTCTCTATAACTGATCCTAGATGTTTCCTCTCTATAACAGAGAGACTAGATGTTTCCTCTCTCTCTAACAGAGAGACTAGATGTTTCCTCTCTCTATAACTGAGACTAGATGTTTCCTCTCTCTATAACAGACTAGATGTTTCCTCTCTCTATAACTGATACTAGATGTTTCCTCTCTCTATAACAGAGAGACTAGATGTTTCCTCTCTCTATAACTGAGAGACTAGATGTTTCCTCTCTATATATCAGAGAGACTAGATGTTTCCTCTCTCTATAACAGAGAGACTAGATGTTTCCTCTCTCTATAACAGAGAGACTAGATGTTTCCTCTCTCTATAAATGAGAGACTAGATGTTTCCTCTCTATATAACAGAGAGACTAGATGTTTCCTCTCTCTATAACTGAGAGACTAGATGTTTCCTCTCTATATAACAGAGAGACTAGATGTTTCCTCTCTCTATAACAGAGAGACTAGATGTTTCCTCTCTCTATAACAGAGAGACTAGATGTTTCCTCTCTCTATAACTGATACTAGATGTTTCCTCTCTCTATAACAGGGAGACTAGATGTTTCCTCTCTCTATAACTGAGAGACTAGATGTTTCCTCTCTCTATAACAGAGAGACTAGATGTTTCCTCTCTCTATAACAGGGAGACTAGCTGTTTCCTCTCTCTATAACAGAGAGACTAGATGTTTCCTCTCTCTATAACAGACTAGATGTTTCCTCTCTCTATAACTGAGAGACTAGATGTTTCCTCTCTCTATAACAGGGAGACTAGCTGTTTCCTCTCTCTATAACAGAGAGACTAGATGTTTCCTCTCTCTATAACAGCCTAGATGTTTCCTATCTCTATAACTGAGAGACTAGATGTTTCCTCTCTATATAACTGAGAGACTAGATGTTTCCTCTCTCTCTAACTGATACTAGATGTTTCCTCTCTATATAACAGAGAGACTAGATGTTTCCTCTCTCTCTAACTGATACTAGATGTTTCCTCTCTATATAACAGAGAGACTAGATGTTTCCTCTCTCTATAACTGAGAGACTAGATGTTTCCTCTCTCTCTAACTGATACTAGATGTTTCCTCTCTATAACAGACAGACTAGATGTTTCCTCTCTCTATAACAGAGAGACTAGATGTTGCCTCTCTCTATAACAGAGAGACTAGATGTTTCCTCTCTCTATAACAGAGAGACTAGATGTTTCCTCTCTCTATAACAGAGAGACTAGATGTTTCCTCTCTCTATAACAGAGAGACTAGATGTTTCCTCTCTCTATAACAGAGAGACTAGATGTTTCCTCTCTCTATAACTCATACTAGATGTTTCCTCTCTCTATAACTGATACTAGATGTTTCCTCTCTCTATAACAGAGAGACTAGATGTTTCCTCTCTCTATAACTGATACTAGATGTTTCCTCTCTCTATAACTGATACTAGATGTTTCCTCTCTCTCTAACTGATACTAGATGTTTCCTCTCTATAACAGAGAGACTAGATGTTTCCTCTCTATAACAGAGAGACTAGATGTTTCCTCTCTCTATAACTGAGAGACTAGATGTTTCCTCTCTCTATAACAGAGAGACTAGATGTTTCCTCTCTCTATAACAGAGAGACTAGATGTTTCCTCTCTCTATAACTGATACTAGATGTTTCCTCTCTATAACAGAGAGACTAGATGTTTCCTCTCTCTATAACTGATACTAGATGTTTCCTCTCTATAACAGAGAGACTAGATGTTTCCTCTCTCTATAACTGATACTAGATGTTTCCTCTCTATAACTGAGAGACTAGATGTTTCCTCTCTCTATAACAGAGAGACTAGATGTTTCCTCTCTCTATAACTGATCCTAGATGTTTCCTCTCTATAACAGAGAGACTAGATGTTTCCTCTCTCTCTAACAGAGAGACTAGATGTTTCCTCTCTCTATAAATGAGAGACTAGATGTTTCCTCTCTATATAACAGAGAGACTAGATGTTTCCTCTCTCTATAACTGAGAGACTAGATGTTTCCTCTCTATATAACAGAGAGACTAGATGTTTCCTCTCTCTATAACAGAGAGACTAGATGTTTCCTCTCTCTATAACAGGGAGACTAGATGTTTCCTCTCTCTATAACTGAGAGACTAGATGTTTCCTCTCTCTATAACAGAGAGACTAGATGTTTCCTCTCTCTATAACAGGGAGACTAGCTGTTTCCTCTCTCTATAACAGAGAGACTAGATGTTTCCTCTCTCTATAACAGACTAGATGTTTCCTCTCTCTATAACTGAGAGACTAGATGTTTCCTCTCTCTATAACAGGGAGACTAGCTGTTTCCTCTCTCTATAACAGAGAGACTAGATGTTTCCTCTCTCTATAACAGACTAGATGTTTCCTCTCTCTATAACAGAGAGACTAGATGTTTCCTCTCTCTATAACAGGGAGACTAGCTGTTTCCTCTCTCTATAACAGAGAGACTAGATGTTTCCTCTCTCTATAACAGACTAGATGTTTCCTCTCTCTATAACTGAGAGACTAGATGTTTCCTCTCTATAACAGAGAGACTAGATGTTTCCTATCGCTATAACTGAGAGACTAGATGTTTCCTCTCTATATAACTGAGAGACTAGATGTTTCCTCTCTCTCTAACTGATACTAGATGTTTCCTCTCTATATAACAGAGAGACTAGATGTTTCCTCTCTCTATAACTGAGAGACTAGATGTTTCCTCTCTCTCTAACTGATACTAGATGTTTCCTCTCTCTATAACAGAGAGACTAGATGTTTCCTCTCTCTATAACTGAGAGACTAGATGTTTCCTCTCTCTATAACAGAGAGACTAGATGTTTCCTCTCTCTATAACTGAGAGACTAGATGTTTCCTCTCTCTATAACTGAGAGACTAGATGTTTCCTCTCTCTCTAACTGATACTAGATGTTTCCTCTCTATAACAGACTAGATGTTTCCTCTCTATAACAGAGAGACTAGATGTTGCCTCTCTCTATAACAGAGAGACTAGATGTTTCCTCTCTCTATAACTCATACTAGATGTTTCCTCTCTCTATAACTGATACTAGATGTTTCCTCTCTCTATAACAGAGAGACTAGATGTTTCCTCTCTCTATAACAGAGAGACTAGATGTTTCCTCTCTCTATAACAGAGAGACTAGATGTTTCCTCTCTCTATAACTCATACTAGATGTTTCCTCTCTCTATAACTGAGACTAGATGTTTCCTCTCTCTATAACAGAGAGACTAGATGTTTCCTCTCTCTATAACTGAGACTAGATGTTTCCTCTCTCTATAACTGATACTAGATGTTTCCTCTCTCTATAACTCATACTAGATGTTTCCTCTCTCTATAACTGATACTAGATGTTTCCTCTCTCTATAACAGAGAGACTAGATGTTTCCTCTCTCTATAACTGATACTAGATGTTTCCTCTCTCTATAACAGAGAGACTAGATGTTTCCTCTCTCTATAACAGAGAGACTAGATGTTTCCTCTCTCTATAACTGATACTAGATGTTTCCTCTCTCTATAACTGATACTAGATGTTTCCTCTCTCTCTAACTGATACTAGATGTTTCCTCTCTATAACAGAGAGACTAGATGTTTCCTCTCTCTATAACTGAGAGACTAGATGTTTCCTCTCTCTATAACAGAGAGACTAGATGTTTCCTCTCTCTATAACAGAGAGACTAGATGTTTCCTCTCTCTATAACTGATACTAGATGTTTCCTCTCTCTCTAACTGATACTAGATGTTTCCTCTCTATAACAGAGAGACTAGATGTTTCCTCTCTCTATAACAGAGAGACTAGATGTTTCCTCTCTATAACAGAGAGACTAGATGTTTCCTCTCTCTATAACAGAGAGACTAGATGTTTCCTCTCTCTATAACAGAGAGACTAGATGTTTCCTCTCTCTATAACAGAGAGACTAGATGTTTCCTCTCTCTATAACAGAGAGACTAGATGTTTCCTCTCTCTATAACAGAGAGACTAGATGTTTCCTCTCTCTATAACAGAGAGACTAGATGTTTCCTCTCTCTATAAAAGAGAGACTAGATGTTTCCTCTCTCTATAACAGAGAGACTAGATGTTTCCTCTCTCTATAACAGAGAGACTAGATGTTTCCTCTCTCTATAACTGATACTAGATGTTTCCTCTCTATATAACAGAGAGACTAGATGTTTCCTCTCTCTATAACAGAGAGACTAGATGTTTCCTCTCTCTATAACAGAGAGACTAGATGTTTCCTCTCTCTATAACAGAGAGACTAGATGTTTCCTCTCTCTATAACTGATACTAGATGTTTCCTCTCTCTATAACTGATACTAGATGTTTCCTCTCTCTCTAACTGATACTAGATGTTTCCTCTCTATAACAGAGAGACTAGATGTTTCCTCTCTATAACAGAGAGACTAGATGTTTCCTCTCTCTATAACTGAGAGACTAGATGTTTCCTCTCTCTATAACAGAGAGACTAGATGTTTCCTCTCTCTATAACAGAGAGACTAGATGTTTCCTCTCTCTATAACAGAGAGACTAGATGTTTCCTCTCTCTATAACAGAGAGACTAGATGTTTCCTCTCTCTATAACAGAGAGACTAGATGTTTCCTCTCTCTATAACTGATACTAGATGTTTCCTCTCTATATAACAGAGAGACTAGATGTTTCCTCTCTCTATAACAGAGAGACTAGATGTTTCCTCTCTCTATAACAGAGAGACTAGATGTTTCCTCTCTCTATAACAGAGAGACTAGATGTTTCCTCTCTCTATAACTGATACTAGATGTTTCCTCTCTATATAACAGAGAGACTAGATGTTTCCTCTCTCTATAACAGAGAGACTAGATGTTTCCACTCTCTATATAACTGAGAGACTAGATGTTTCCTCTCTCTATAACAGAGATACTAGATGTTTCCTCTCTCTATAACTGATACTAGATGTTTCCTCTCTATATAACAGACTAGATGTTTCCTCTCTCTATAACAGACTAGATGTTTCCTCTCTCTATAACTGATACTAGATGTTTCCTCTCTCTATAACAGAGAGACTAGATGTTTCATCTCTCTATAACTGAGAGACTAGATGTTTCCTCTCTCTATAACAGAGAGACTAGATGTTTCCTCTCTCTATAACAGAGAGACTATATGTTTCCTCTCTCTATAACAGAGAGACTAGATGTTTCCTCTCTCTATAACAGAGATACTAGATGTTTCCTCTCTCTATAACAGAGAGACTAGATGTTTCCTCTCTATAACAGAGAGACTAGATGTTTCCTCTCTCTATAACAGAGAGACTAGATGTTTCCTCTCTCTATAACAGAGAGACTAGATGTTTCCTCTCTCTATAACAGAGAGACTAGATGTTTCCTCTCTCTATAACAGAGAGACTAGATGTTTCCTCTCTCTATAACAGAGAGACTAGATGTTTCCTCTCTCTATAACAGAGAGACTAGATGTTTCCTCTCTCTATAACAGAGAGACTAGATGTTTCCTCTCTCTATAACAGAGAGACTAGATGTTTCCTCTCTCTATAACAGAGAGACTAGATGTTTCCTCTCTCTATAACTGAGAGACTAGATGTTTCCTCTCTCTATAACAGAGAGACTAGATGTTTCCTCTCTCTAAAACAAAGAGACTAGATGTTTCCTCTCTCTATAACTGATACTAGATGTTTCCTCTCTCTATAACAGAGAGACTAGATGTTTCCTCTCTCTATAACAGAGAGACTAGATGTTTCCTCTCTCTATAACAAAGAGACTAGATGTTGCCTCTCTCTACAACTGATACTAGATGTTTCCTCTCTCTATAACAGAGAGACTAGATGTTTCCTCTCTCTATAACTGATACTAGATGTTTCCTCTCTCTATAACTGAGAGACTAGATGTTTCCTCTCTCTATAACAGAGAGACTAGATGTTTCCTCTCTCTATAACAGAGAGACTAGATGTTTCCTCTCTCTATAACTGATACTAGATGTTTCCTCTCTCTATAACAGAGAGACTAGATGTTTCCTCTCTCTATAACTGATACTAGATGTTTCCTCTCTCTATAACTGATACTAGATGTTTCCTCTCTATATAACAGAGAGTCTAGATGTTTCCTCTCTCTATAACTGATACTAGATGTTTCCTCTCTCTATAACAGAGAGACTAGATGTTTCCTCTCTCTCTATAACTGAGAGACTAGATGTTTCCTCTCTCTCTAACTGATACTAGATGTTTCCTCTCTATATAACAGAGAGACTAGATGTTTCCTCTCTCTAACTGATACTAGATGTTTCCTCTCTATATAACAGAGAGACTAGATGTTTCCTCTCTCTATAACTGAGAGACTAGATGTTTCCTCTCTCTATAACAGAGAGACTAGATGTTTCCTCTCTATATAACAGAGAGACTAGATGTTTCCTCTCTATAACTGATACTAGATGTTTCCTCTCTCTATAACAGAGAGACTAGATGTTGCCTCTCTCTATAACAGAGAGACTAGATGTTTCCTCTCTCTATAACTGATACTAGATGTTTCCTCTCTCTATAACAGAGAGACTAGATGTTTCCTCTCTCTATAACTGAGAGACTAGATGTTTCCTCTCTCTATAACAGAGAGACTAGATGTTTCCTCTCTCTATAACAGAGAGACTAGATGTTTCCTCTCTCTATAACTGAGAGACTAGATGTTTCCTCTCTCTATAACTGATACTAGATGTTTCCTCTCTCTATAACAGAGAGACTAGATGTTTCCTCTCTCTATAACAGACTAGATGTTTCCTCTCTCTATAACAGAGAGACTAGATGTTTCCTCTCTCTATAACAGAGAGACTAGATGTTTCCTCTCTATAACAGAGAGACTAGATGTTTCCTCTCTCTATAACAGAGAGACTAGATGTTTCCTCTCTCTATAACTGATACTAGATGTTTCCTCTCTCTATAACTGATACTAGATGTTTCCTCTCTCTATAACAGAGAGACTAGATGTTTCCTCTCTCTATAACAGAGAGACTAGATGTTTCCTCTCTCTATAACAGACTAGATGTTTCCTCTCTATAACAGAGAGACTAGATGTTTCCTCTCTCTATAACAGAGAGACTAGATGTTTCCTCTCTCTATAACAGAGAGACTAGATGTTTCCTCTCTCTATAACAGAGAGACTAGATGTTTCCTCTCTCTATAACAGAGAGACTAGATGTTTCCTCTCTCTATAACAGAGAGACTAGATGTTTCCTCTCTCTATAACTGATACTAGATGTTTCCTCTCTCTATAACTGAGAGACTAGATGTTTCCTCTCTCTATAACAGAGAGACTAGATGTTTCCTCTCTCTATAACAGACTAGATGTTTCCTCTCTCTATAACAGACTAGATGTTTCCTCTCTCTATAACAGAGAGACTAGATGTTTCCTCTCTATAACAGAGAGACTAGATGTTTTTTCCTCTCTCTATAACTGATACTAGATGTTTCCTCTCTCTATAACAGAGAGACTAGATGTTTCCTCTCTCTATAACAGAGAGACTAGATGTTTCCTCTCTCTATAACTGAGACTAGATGTTTCCTCTCTCTATAACAGAGAGACTAGATGTTTCCTCTCTCTATAACAGAGAGACTAGATGTTTCCTCTCTCTATAACAGAGAGACTAGATGTTTCCTCTCTCTATAACAGACTAGATGTTTCCTCTCTCTATAACAGAGAGACTAGATGTTTCCTCTCTCTATAACTGATACTAGATGTTTCCTCTCTCTATAACAGAGAGACTAGATGTTTCCTCTCTCTATAACAGAGAGACTAGATGTTTCCTCTCTATAACAGAGAGACTAGATGTTTCCTCTCTCTATAACAGAGAAACTAGATGTTTCCTCTCTATAACTGAGAGACTAGATGTTTCCTCTCTCTATAACTGATACTAGATGTTTCCTCTCTCTATAACAGAGAGACTAGATGTTTCCTCTCTCTATAACAGAGAGACTAGATGTTTCCTCTCTCTATAACAGAGAGACTAGATGTTTCATCTCTCTATAACAGAGAGACTAGATGTTTCCTCTCTCTATAACAGAGAGACTAGATGTTTCCTCTCTCTATAACAGAGAGACTAGATGTTTCCTCTCTCTATAACAGAGAGTCTAGATGTTTCCTCTCTCTATAACAGAGAGACTAGATGTTTCCTCTCTATAACTGATACTAGATGTTTCCTCTCTCTATAACAGAGAGACTAGATGTTTCCTCTCTCTATAACAGAGAGACTAGATGTTTCCTCTCTCTATAACAGAGAGACTAGATGTTTCCTCTCTCTATAACTGATACTAGATGTTTCCTCTCTCTATAACAGAGAGACTAGATGTTTCCTCTCTCTATAACAGAGAGACTAGATGTTTCCTCTCTCTATAACTCATACTAGATGTTTCCTCTCTCTATAACAGAGAGACTAGATGTTTCCTCTCTCTATAACAGACTAGATGTTTCCTCTCTCTATAACAGACTAGATGTTTCCTCTCTCTATAACTGATAATAGATGTTTCCTCTCTATAACTGATACTAGATGTTTCCTCTCTCTATAACTGAGAGACTAGATGTTTCCTCTCTCTATAACAGAGAGACTAGATGTTTCCTCTCTCTATAACAGAGAGACTAGATGTTTCCTCTCTCTATAACTGAGAGACTAGATGTTTCCTCTCTCTATAACAGACTAGATGTTTCCTCTCTCTATAACAGACTAGATGTTTCCTCTCTCTATAACAGACTAGATGTTTCCTCTCTCTATAACAGAGAGACTAGATGTTTCCTCTCTCTATAACAGAGAGACTAGATGTTTCCTCTCTCTATAACAGAGAGACTAGATGTTTCCTCTCTCTATAACAGAGAGACTAGATGTTTCCTCTCTCTATAACTGAGAGACTAGATGTTTCCTCTCTCTATAACAGACTAGATGTTTCCTCTCTCTATAACAGACTAGATGTTTCCTCTCTCTATAACTGAGAGACTAGATGTTTCCTCTCTATAACTGAGAGACTAGATGTTTCCTCTCTCTATAACTGATAATAGATGTTTCCTCTCTATAACTGAGAGACTAGATGTTGCCTCTCTCTATAACAGAGAGACTAGATGTTTCCTCTCTCTATAACAGAGAGACTAGATGTTTCCTCTCTCTATAACAGAGAGACTAGATGTTTCCTCTCTCTATAACAGAGAGACTAGATGTTTCCTCTCTCTATAACTGATACTAGATGTTTCCTCTCTCTATAACTGATACTAGATGTTTCCTCTCTCTATAACAGACTAGATGTTTCCTCTCTCTATAACAGACTAGATGTTTCCTCTCTCTATAACAGACTAGATGTTTCCTCTCTCTATAACAGACTAGATGTTTCCTCTCTCTATAACTGAGAGACTAGATGTTTCCTCTCTCTATAACAGACTAGATGTTTCCTCTCTCTATAACTGATACTAGATGTTTCCTCTCTCTATAACTGAGAGACTAGCTGTTTCCTCTCTCTATAACAGAGAGACTAGATGTTTCCTCTCTATATAACAGAGAGACTAGATGTTTCCTCTCTCTATAACTGAGAGACTAGATGTTTCCTCTCTCTATAACTGATACTAGATGTTTCCTCTCTCTATAACTGAGACTAGATGTTTCCTCTCTCTATAACAGAGAGACTAGATGTTTCCTCTCTCTATAACTGATACTAGATGTTTCCTCTCTCTATAACAGAGAGACTAGATGTTTCCTCTCTCTATAACAGAGAGACTAGATGTTTCCTCTCTCTATAACTGATACTAGATGTTTCCTCTCTCTATAACAGAGAGACTAGATGTTTCCTCTCTCTATAACAGACTAGATGTTTCCTCTCTCTATAACAGAGAGACTAGATGTTTCCTCTCTCTATAACAGAGAGACTAGATGTTTCCTCTCTCTATAACTGATACTAGATGTTTCCTCTCTCTATAACAGAGAGACTAGATGTTTCCTCTCTCTATAACAGACTAGATGTTTCCTCTCTCTATAACAGACTAGATGTTTCCTCTCTCTATAACTGATACTAGATGTTTCCTCTCTCTATAACTGAGATACTAGATGTTTCCTCTCTCTATAACAGAGAGACTAGATGTTTCCTCTCTCTATAACAGACTAGATGTTTCCTCTCTCTATAACAGACTAGATGTTTCCTCTCTCTATAACTGATAATAGATGTTTCCTCTCTATAACTGATACTAGATGTTTCCTCTCTCTATAACAGAGAGACTAGATGTTTCCTCTCTCTATAACAGAGAGACTAGATGTTTCCTCTCTCTATAACAGAGAGACTAGATGTTTCCTCTCTCTATAACTGAGAGACTAGATGTTTCCTCTCTCTATAACTGATACTAGATGTTTCCTCTCTCTATAACTGATACTAGATGTTTCCTCTCTCTATAACTGAGATACTAGATGTTTCCTCTCTCTATAACAGAGAGACTAGATGTTTCCTCTCTCTATAACAGAGAGACTAGATGTTTCCTCTCTCTATAACTGAGAGACTAGATGTTTCCTCTCTCTATAACAGAGAGACTAGATGTTTCCTCTCTCTATAACAGAGAGACTAGATGTTTCCTCTCTCTATAACAGAGAGACTAGATGTTTCCTCTCTCTATAACAGAGAGACTAGATGTTTCCTCTCTCTATAACAGAGAGACTAGATGTTTCCTCTCTCTATATAACAGAGAGACTAGATGTTTCCTCTCTCTATAACAGAGAGACTAGATGTTTCCTCTCTCTATAACAGAGAGACTAGATGTTTCCTCTCTATAACTGAGAGACTAGATGTTTCCTCTCTCTATAACTGATACTAGATGTTTCCTCTCTATATAACAGAGAGACTAGATGTTTCCTCTCTCTATAACAGAGAGACTAGATGTTTCCTCTCTCTATAACAGACTAGATGTTTCCTCTCTCTATAACAGAGAGACTAGATGTTTCCTCTCTCTATAACAGAGAGACTAGATGTTTCCTCTCTCTATAACAGAGACACTAGATTTTCCTCTCTCTATAACAGAGAGACTAGATGTTTCCTCTCTCTATAACTGATACTAGATGTTTCCTCTCTCTATAACTGAGAGACTAGATGTTTCCTCTCTCTATAACAGAGAGACTAGATGTTTCCTCTCTCTATAACAGAGAGACTAGATGTTTCCTCTCTCTATAACAGAGAGACTAGATGTTTCCTCTCTCTATAACAGAGAGACTAGATGTTTCCTCTCTCTATAACAGAGAGACTAGATGTTTCCTCTCTCTATAACTGATACAAGATGTTTCCTCTCTCTATAACAGAGAGACTAGATGTTTCCTCTCTATAACAGACTAGATGTTTCCTCTCTCTATAACTGAGAGACTAGATGTTTCCTCTCTCTATAACTGATACAAGATGTTTCCTCTCTCTATAACAGAGAGACTAGATGTTTCCTCTCTCTATAACAGACTAGATGTTTCCTCTCTCTATAACAGAGAGACTAGATGTTTCCTCTCTCTATAACTGATACTAGATGTTTCCTCTCTCTATAACAGAGAGACTAGATGTTTCCTCTCTCTATAACAGACTAGATGTTTCCTCTCTCTATAACTGATACTAGATGTTTCCTCTCTCTATAACAGAGAGACTAGATGTTTCCTCTCTCTATAACAGAGAGACTAGATGTTTCCTCTCTATATAACTGATACTAGATGTTTCCTCTCTCTATAACAGACTAGATGTTTCCTCTCTCTATAACAGACTAGATGTTTCCTCTCTCTATAACAGAGAGACTAGATGTTTCCTCTCTCTATAACTGATACTAGATGTTTCCTCTCTCTATAACAGAGAGACTAGATGTTTCCTCTCTCTATAACAGACTAGATGTTTCCTCTCTCTATAACAGAGAGACTAGATGTTTCCTCTCTCTATAACAGAGAGACTAGATGTTTCCTCTCTCTATAACAGAGAGACTAGATGTTTCCTCTCTCTATAACAGAGAGACTAGATGTTTCCTCTCTCTATAACAGACTAGATGTTTCCTCTCTCTATAACAGAGAGACTAGATGTTTCCTCTCTCTATAACAGAGAGACTAGATGTTTCCTCTCTCTATAACAGAGAGACTAGATGTTTCCTCTCTATAACTGATACTAGATGTTTCCTCTCTCTATAACAGAGAGACTAGATGTTTCCTCTCTCTATAACAGAGAGACTAGATGTTTCCTCTCTCTATAACAGAGAGACTAGATGTTTCCTCTCTCTATAACTGATACTAGATGTTACCTCTCTCTATAACAGAGAGACTAGATGTTTCCTCTCTCTATAACTGAGACTAGATGTTTCCTCTCTCTATAACAGAGAGACTAGATGTTTCCTCTCTCTATAACAGAGAGACTAGATGTTTCCTCTCTCTATAACAGAGAGACTAGATGTTTCCTCTCTCTATAACAGAGAGACTAGATGTTTCCTCTCTCTATAACAGAGAGACTAGATGTTTCCTCTCTCTATAACAGAGAGACTAGATGTTTCCTCTCTATAACTGATACTAGATGTTTCCTCTCTCTATAACAGAGAGACTAGATGTTTCCTCTCTCTATAACTGATACTAGATGTTTCCTCTCTCTATAACTGATACTAGATGTTTCCTCTCTCTATAACTGAGAGACTAGATGTTTCCTCTCTCTATAACAGAGAGACTAGATGTTTCCTCTCTCTATAACAGAGAGACTAGATGTTTCCTCTCTATAACTGATACTAGATGTTTCCTCTCTCTATAACAGAGAGACTAGATGTTTCCTCTCTCTATAACAGAGAGACTAGATGTTTCCTCTCTCTATAACTGAGAGACTAGATGTTTCCTCTCTCTATAACTGATACTAGATGTTTCCTCTCTATATAACAGAGAGACTAGATGTTTCCTCTCTCTATAACAGAGAGACTAGATGTTTCCTCTCTCTATAACAGAGAGACTAGATGTTTCCTCTCTCTATAACACAGATACTAGATGTTTCATCTCTCTATAACTGATACTAGATGTTTCCTCTCTCTATAACAGAGAGACTAGATGTTTCCTCTCTCTATAACTGAGAGACTAGATGTTTCCTCTCTCTATAACAGAGAGACTAGATGTTTCCTCTCTCTATAACACAGATACTAGATGTTTCATCTCTCTATAACTGATACTAGATGTTTCCTCTCTCTATAACAGAGAGACTAGATGTTTCCTCTCTCTATAACTGATACTAGATGTTTCCTCTCTATATAACAGAGAGTCTAGATGTTTCCTCTCTCTATAACTGATACTAGATGTTTCCTCTCTCTATAACAGAGAGACTAGATGTTTCCTCTCTCTCTATAACTGAGAGACTAGATGTTTCCTCTCTCTCTAACTGATACTAGATGTTTCCTCTCTATATAACAGAGAGACTAGATGTTTCCTCTCTCTAACTGATACTAGATGTTTCCTCTCTATATAACAGAGAGACTAGATGTTTCCTCTCTCTATAACTGAGAGACTAGATGTTTCCTCTCTCTATAACAGAGAGACTAGATGTTTCCTCTCTCTATAACTGATACTAGATGTTTCCTCTCTATATAACAGAGAGACTAGATGTTTCCTCTCTCTAACTGATACTAGATGTTTCCTCTCTATATAACAGAGAGACTAGATGTTTCCTCTCTCTATAACTGAGAGACTAGATGTTTCCTCTCTCTATAACAGAGAGACTAGATGTTTCCTCTCTCTATAACTGATACTAGATGTTTCCTCTCTATAACAGAGAGACTAGATGTTTCCTCTCTCTATAACTGATACTAGATGTTTCCTCTCTATAACAGAGAGACTAGATGTTTCCTCTCTCTATAACTGATACTAGATGTTTCCTCTCTCTATAACAGAGAGACTAGATGTTTCCTCTCTATAACAGACTAGATGTTTCCTCTCTCTATAACAGAGAGACTAGATGTTTCCTCTCTCTATAACTGATACTAGATGTTTCCTCTCTCTATAACAGAGAGACTAGATGTTTCCTCTCTCTATAACAGAGAGACTAGATGTTTCCTCTCTCTATAACTGAGAGACTAGATGTTTCCTCTCTCTATAACAGAGAGACTAGATGTTTCCTCTCTATAACAGAGAGACTAGATGTTTCCTCTCTCTATAACTGAGAGACTAAATGTTTCCTCTCTCTATAACTGAGAGACTATGTGTTTCCTCTCTCTATAACTGATACTAGATGTTTCCTCTCTCTATAACAGAGAGACTATGTGTTTCCTCTCTCTATAACAGAGAGACTATGTGTTTCCTCTCTCTATAACAGAGAGACTAGATGTTTCCTCTCTCTATAACAGAGAGACTAGATGTTTCCTCTCTCTATAACAGAGAGACTAGATGTTTCCTCTCTCTATAACAGAGAGACTAGATGTTTCCTCTCTCTATAACTGAGACTAGATGTTTCCTCTCTCTATAACAGAGAGACTAGATGTTTCCTCTCTCTATAACTGATACTAGATGTTTCCTCTCTCTATAACTGAGAGACTAGATGTTTCCTCTCTCTATAACAGACTAGATGTTTCCTCTCTCTATAAATGAGAGACTAGATGTTTCCTCTCTATATAACAGAGAGACTAGATGTTTCCTCTCTCTATAACTGATACTAGATGTTTCCTCTCTCTATAACAGAGAGACTAGATGTTTCCTCTCTATATAACTGAGAGACTAGATGTTTCCTCTCTCTATAACAGAGAGACTAGATGTTTCCTCTCTCTATAACAGAGAGACGAGATGTTTCCTCTCTCTATAACAGAGAGACTAGATGTTTCCTCTCTCTATAACAGACTAGATGTTTCCTCTCTCTATAACAGAGAGACTAGATGTTTCCTCTCTATAACTGAGAGACTAGATGTTTCCTCTCTCTATAACTGATACTAGATGTTTCCTCTCTCTATAACAGAGAGACTAGATGTTTCCTCTCTCTATAACAGAGAGACTAGATGTTTCCTCTCTCTATAACAGAGAGACTAGATGTTTCCTCTCTCTATAACAGAGATACTAGATGTTTCCTCTCTCTATAACAGACTAGATGTTTCCTCTCTCTATAACAGAGAGACTAGATGTTTCCTCTCTCTATAACTGAGAGACTAGATGTTTCCTCTCTCTATAACAGACTAGATGTTTCCTCTCTCTATAACAGAGAGACTAGATGTTTCCTCTCTCTATAACTGATACTAGATGTTTCCTCTCTCTATAACTGATACTAGATGTTTCCTCTCTCTATAACAGAGAGACTAGATGTTTCCTCTCTCTATAACAGAGAGACTAGATGTTTCCTCTCTCTATAACAGAGAGACTAGATGTTTCCTCTCTCTATAACTGAGAGACTAGATGTTTCCTCTCTATATAACAGAGAGACTAGATGTTTCCTCTCTATATAACAGAGAGACTAGATGTTTCCTCTCTCTATAACAGAGAGACTAGATGTTTCCTCTCTATAACAAAGATACTAGATGTTTCCTCTATAACAGAGAGACTAGATGTTTCCTCTCTATAACAGAGACTAGATGTTGCCTCTCTCTATAACAGAGAGACTATATGTTTCCTCTCTCTATAACTGATACTAGATGTTTCCTCTCTATAACAGAGAGACTAGATGTTTCCTCTCTATAACAGAGAGACTAGATGTTTCCTCTCTATAACAGAGAGACTTGATGTTTTCTCTCTCTATAACAGAGAGACTAGATGTTTCCTCTCTCTATAACTGATACTAGATGTTTCCTCTCTATAACAGAGAGACTAGATGTTTCCTCTCTATAACAGAGAGACTTGATGTTTCCTCTCTCTATAACAGAGAGACTAGATGTTTCCTCTCTCTATAACAGAGAGACTAGATGTTTCCTCTCTCTATAACTGATACTAGATGTTTCCTCTCTCTATAACTGAGAGACTAGATGTTTCCTCTCTCTATAACAGAGAGACTAGATGTTTCCTCTCTCTATAACTGATACTAGATGTTTCCTCTCTATAACAGAGAGACTAGATGTTTCCTCTCTATAACAGAGAGACTTGATGTTTCCTCTCTCTATAACAGAGAGACTAGATGTTTCCTCTCTCTATAACAGAGAGACTAGATGTTTCCTCTCTCTATAACAGAGAGACTAGATGTTTCCTCTCTATAACAGAGAGACTTGATGTTTCCTCTCTCTATAACAGAGAGACTAGATGTTTCCTCTCTCTATAACAGAGAGACTAGATGTTTCCTCTCTCTATAACAGAGAGACTAGATGTTTCCTCTCTCTATAACAGAGAGACTAGATGTTTCCTCTCTATAACAGAGAGACTAGATGTTTCCTCTCTATAACAGAGAGACTAGATGTTTCCTCTCTCTATAACTCATACTAGATGTTTCCTCTCTCTATAACAGAGAGACTAGATGTTTCCTCTCTCTATAACAGACTAGATGTTTCCTCTCTCTATAACTTATACTAGATGTTTCCTCTCTCTATAACAGAGAGACTAGATGTTTCCTCTCTATAACAGAGAGACTAGATGTTTCCTCTCTCTATAACTGATACTAGATGTTTCCTCTCTCTATAACAGAGAGACTAGATGTTTCCTCTCTCTATAACAGAGAGACTAGATGTTTCCTCTCTCTATAACAGAGAGACTAGATGTTTCCTCTCTCTATAACTGAGAGACTAGATGTTTCCTCTCTCTATAACAGACTAGATGTTTCCTCTCTCTATAACTGAGAGACTAGATGTTTCCTCTCTCTATAACAGAGAGACTAGATGTTTCCTCTCTCTATAACAGAGAGACTAGATGTTTCCTCTCTATAACAGAGAGACTAGATGTTTCCTCTCTCTATAACAGAGAGACTAGATGTTTCCTCCCTTTATAACTGAGAGACTCGTTTTATTGAACAGCTGCTACTCACTTAATCCCTTTCTGTGATTAGTTCTCATTATTTCTTCATTGTTTTGTTATTTTCTAGTGAATCTTCTTTCAGGATTTCTGAAGTGCATCTCCTGACTGAACCAGACATACACTACACTGGAAGGTAATATGAAATGGATCTCCTGACTGAACCAGACATACACTACACTGGAAGGTAATATTAGTTTTATTCTTTAAATGAAAAAGTTGTCTCGTCCACTTGTAAACCACTTTAATAGTTAGTAATGTATCAATGTACAATTTAGTAAATTAGTAAACCAGTTTGTCTAATTTATTTAATTTTTGAAACATTTTTGAATATATAACAACATCTATCACAGTTTTCCCGGTTTGTTTAATATTTAATTTAAACTGTTTGTCTTCATATCTCTTTTAGCATTGTCAGTAGATCAAAAGTAAACTTAAATCTCACACCTTGTTTTAATTATCGGTGTGTATCTGTCTGTGAGTGTGCTGTAGCCCAGCGCTGGTATTCTGGGGTTGCTTTGCTCTGGACGTCCGAGGACAAACGTCGGAGTGAGTCGGAGCCTGGATACAGTGTTCATTGCAAAAGAAACCTTCAGTGTTATTTTAAACAAGCCGTTCTAGGAAACGTGCCATTTGATTCCCTTTAATATTTCCCTATTTACGTCCGAGGTTTTTCGTGTGTGTGGTCAAGAACAGAACAGACGTTCTGATAATCCTCCGAGAGCTTCCTCCAGGCTTCATAGCTCCACTTCTGGGTGGTCGCCGTAAATGACATCTGACTTTTTTTTTTTAAACCGCTTGCTCGTTCATCCTAGTCAATACGTCAGAGCTCCCCAATGGAGGCTTGTAATTTTAGATGAGGAATTGTTTTGAGGTTTATATTTAATCTGTCACACCTCATTAAACTGGAGGGCTGGATGGAAGGATATAGAAAGAAAAAAAGCTCAGGCTATGGATGAATGATGTCATTTAAAAGTAAAACATCTCCTAATTTGATATTAGGCTTTTCGTCTTCTTCTCTGTTAAGTGTTTTATTCCCTTTGAGAGTTTCTTGTCTCTTACAGGCCTCAGTGAAGCAGTTCCAGGGTCTTGGTGTTAACAGAACAGATCAGTTAGCTGAACTTGTTGGACCCAGAGCTACCTTCACGCTGTCCAGTAACTTCAACCTCCTCACGTTGGGTTTTACCTCACTAAGAAAGCCAACCAAACCTCTGCTTGTTTCTACGGTAACGGTGTTTCTGAAACTTCCCAACGGTTAAGGAACACGTGAACTCAGAGATCTCGTTTTCAGCCCACACCGACCACTAGTCCCAGAACGTCCTGCCGCCAGAGAAGGGAGATTCCCTGTTATATGATATCTCCCTCAGCCCCCTCCCTGTTACTCTACCCCCCCCCCCCCCCCACCACCCCCCCCCTCAGCTGTATCTCTGTAAGAAGGACTAGGGGCTGTATCTCTGATGAAGGACTAGGGGCTGTATCTCTAATGAAGGACTAGGGGCCGTATCTCTATATGAAGGACTAGGGGCTGTATCTCTATATAAAGGACTAGGGGCTGTATCTCTAATGAAGGACTAGGGGCTGTATCTCTATATAAAGGACTAGGGGCTGTATCTCTAATGAAGGACTAGGGGCTGTATCTCTATATGAAGGACTAGGGGCTGCATCTCTAATGAGGGACTAGGGGCTGTATCTCTATATAAAGGACTATGGGCTGTATCTCTATATGAAGGACTAGGGGCTGTATCTCTATATGAAGGACTAGGGACTGTATCTCTATATGAAGGACTAGGGGCTGTATCTCTATATGAAGGACTAGGGGCTGTATCTCTATATGAAGGACTAGGGGCTGTATCTCTATATGAAGGACTAGGGGCTGTATCTCTATATGAAGGACTAGGGGCTGTATATCTAATGAAGGACTAGGGGCTGTATCTCTAATGAAGGACTAGGGGCTGTATCTCTATATGAAGGACTAGGGGCTGTATCTCTAATGAAGGACTAGGGGCTGTATCTCTAATGAAGGACTGGGGCTGTATCTCTAATGAAGGACTAGGGGCTGTATCTCTATATGAAGGACTAGGGGCTGTATCTCCAATGAAGGACTAGGGGCTGTATCTCTATATGAAGGACTAGGGGCTGTGTCTCTATATGAAGGACTAGGGGCTGTATCTCTAATGAAGGACTAGGGGCTGTATCTCTAATGAAGGACTAGGGGCTGTATCTCTATATGAAGGACTAGGGGCTGTATCTCTAATGAAGGACTAGGGGCTGTATCTCTAATGAAGGACTAGGGGCTGTATCTCTAATGAAGGACTAGGGGCTGTATCTCTAGATGAAGGACTAGGGGCTGTATCTCTATATGAAGGACTAGGGGCTGTATCTCTAATGAAGGACTAGGGGCTGTATGAAGGACTATGGGCTGATTGTAATTTGATGATGTGAAGGTTTATGTGTTTCCAGGGAGACATGGCTGATATGTATCAATGCTTTTCTTGCTCCACAGCAGACTGTTGTTACAACACAGTTAGAGTAGCTGCTCCATGACTGCTGGTACACTGATGAGGTGGTTGACTGCTACTGTTGACTCACAGACACAAGTCAAGCTGGGTGGTACTGTAGCTTAGGAAGGAGGTGGAGTTATATGACTAGACCTTAGGAAGGAGGTGGAGTTATATGACTAGACCTTAGGAAGGAGGTGGAGTTATATGACTAGACCTTAGGAAGGAGGTGGAGTTATATGACTAGACCTTAGGAAGGAGGTGGAGTTATATGACTAGACCTTAGGAAGGAGGTGGAGTTATATGACTAGACCTTAGGAAGGAGGTGGAGTTATATGACTAGACCTTAGGAAGGAGGTGGAGTTATTGACTAGACCTTAGGAAGGAGGTGGAGTTATATGACTAGACCTTAGGAAGGAGGTGGAGTTATATGACTAGACCTTAGGAAGGAGGTGGAGTTATATGACTAGACCTTAGGAAGGAGGTGGAGTTATATGACTAGACCTTAGGAAGGAGGTGGAGTTATATGACTAGACCTTAGGAAGGAGGTGGAGTTATTGACTAGACCTTAGGAAGGAGGTGGAGTTATATGACTAGACCTTAGGAAGGAGGTGGAGTTATTGACTAGACTGGACCTTATGATTTTAACTCCACTGAGACTACGTAACAATCCAATCCCTGAAAGACTATCACACACCGTCACAGGCCTCTGCAACCATTAGAGTAAGAATCATATCTACTCATCATCCGCCTCAGTGCTGCCTACACACACCTCAGCATTACCTAGATACAAGTACACACACACACCTCAGCATTACCTAGATACAAGTACACACACACACCTCAGCATTACCTAGATACAAGTACACACACACACCTCAGCATTACCTAAATACAAGTACACACACACCTCAGCATTACCTAGATACAAGTACACACACACACACCTCAGCATTACCTAAATACAAGTACACACACACCTCAGCATTACCTAGATACAAGTACACACACACACACCTTAGCATTACCTAGATACAAGTACACACACACACACCTCAGCATTACCTAGATACAAGTACACACACACCTCAGCATTAACTAGAAACAAGTACACACACACACCTCAGCATTACCTAGATACAAGTACACACACACACCTCAGCATTACCTAGATACAAGTACAAACACACACACACCTCAGCATTACCTAGATACAAGTACACACACACACACCTCAGCATTACCTAGATACAAGTACACACACACACACCTCAGCATTACCTAGATACAAGTACACACACACACCTCAGCATTACCTAGATACAAGTACACACACACCTCAGCATTACCTAGATACAAGTACACACACACACCTCAGCATTACCTAGATACAAGTACACACACACCTCAGCATTACCTAGATACAAGTACACACACACACCTCAGCATTACCTAGATACAAGTACACACACACACCTCAGCATTACCTAGATACAAGTACACACACACCTCAGCATTACCTAGATACAAGTACACACACACCTCAGCATTACCTAGATACAAGTACACACACACACCTCAGCATTACCTAGATACAAGTACACACACACACCTCAGCATTACCTAGATACAAGTACACACACACACCTCAGCATTACCTAGATACAAGTACACACACACACCTCAGCATTACCTAGATACAAGTACACACACACACACCTCAGCATTACCTAGATACAAGTACACACACCTCAGCATTACCTAGATACAAGTACACACACACACCTCAGCATTACCTAGATACAAGTACACATACACACGTCAATATTACCTAGATACAAGTACACACACACACACCTCAGCATTACCTAGATACAAGTACACACACACACCTCAGCATTACCTAGATACAAGTACACACACACACACCTCAGCATTATCTAGATACAAGTACACACACACACCTCAGCATTACCTAGATACAAGTACACACACACACACCTCAGCATTACCTAGATACAAGTACACACACACACACCTCAGCATTACCTAGATACAAGTACACACACACACACCTCAGCATTACCTAGATACAAGTACACACACACACCTCAGCATTACCTAGATACAAGTACACACACACACACCTCAGCATTATCTAGATACAAGTACACACACACACGTCAGCATTACCTAGATACAAGTACACACACACACACGTCAGCATTACCTAGATACAAGTACACACACACACACCTCAGCATTACCTAGATACAAGTACACACACACACCTCAGCATTACCTAGATACAAGTACACACACACACACACCTCAGCATTACCTAGATACAAGTACACACACACACACCTCAGCATTACCTAGATACAAGTACACACACACACACCTTAGCATTACCTAGATACAAGTACACACACACACGTCAGCATTACCTAGATACAAGTACACATACACACCTCAGCATTACCTAGATACAAGTACACACACACACACCTCAGCATTACCTAGATACAAGTACACACACACACACCTCAGCATTACCTAGATACAATTACACACACACACCTCAGCATTACCTAGATACAAGTACACACACACCTCAGCATTACCTAGATACAAGTACACACACACCTCAGCATTACCTAGATACAAGTACACACACACACCTCAGTATTACCTAGATACAAGTACACACACACACACCTCAGCATTACCTAAATACAAGTACACACACACACACCTCAGCATTACCTAGATACAAGTACACACACACACCTCAGCATTACCTAGATACAAGTACACACACACACACCTCAGCATTACCTAGATACAAGTACACACACACACACACCTCAGCATTACCTAGATACAAGTACACACACCTCAGCATTACCTAGATACAAGTACACACACACCTCAGCATTACCTAGATACAAGTACACACACACCTCAGCATTACCTAGATACAAGTACACACACACACCTCAGCATTACCTAGATACAAGTACACACACACACCTCAGCATTACCTAGATACAATTACACACACACACCTCAGCATTACCTAGATACAAGTACACACACACACCTCAGCATTACCTAGATACAAGTACACACACACCTCAGCATTACCTAGATACAAGTACACACACACCCCAGCATTACCTAGATACAAGTACACACACACACCTCAGCATTACCTAGATACAAGTACACACACACACACCTCAGCATTACCTAGATACAAGTACACACACACACACCTCAGCATTACCTAGATACAAGTACACACACACACACCTCAGCATTACCTAGATACAAGTACACACACACCTCAGCATTACCTAGATACAAGTACACACACACACCTCAGCATTACCTGTGAGCCGGGCTGACTGGGACAGGGTTAATCTGATAGGGAGGATAGGGTTAATCTGATAGGGAGGATAGGGTTAATGTGATAGGGAGGATAGGGTTAATCTGATAGGGAGGATACGGTTAATCTGACAGAGAGGATAGGGTTAATCTGATAGGGAGGATAGGGTTAATCTGATAGGGAGGATAGGGTTAATCTGATAGGGAGGATAGGGTTAATCTGATAGGGAGGATAGGGTTAATCTGATAAGGAGGATAGGGTTAATCTGATAGGGAGGATAGGGTTAATCTGATAGGGAGGATAGGGTTAATCTGATAGGGAGGATAGAGTTAATCTGATAGGGAGGATAGGGTTAATCTGATAGGGAGGATAGGGTTAATCTGACAGGGAGGATAGGGTTAATCTGATAGGGAGGATAGGGTTAATCTGATAGGGAGGATAGGGTTAATCTGATAGGGAGGATAGGGTTAATCTGACAGGGAGGATTGGGTTAATCTGATAGGGAGGATAGGGTTAATCTGATAAGGATAGTGAGATACCACAACCACTATCTTGCTTTTGATGGGAAATGTAAAATACCATATTTGTCTTTTGTCAGAAATATATTTTGTGCACATTTACGTGACGATGAACCCAAAACCTCTATTTTAAGATGCTAATGAGACGGACATGTTTTTTATCCGGCGTGTCAGAAACTGTTAAATTGTTATGACCAGTTGAATGTAGAGCAGCTCTCTGTTCTTTCCAAAGGGCTCTCAGATCACCTCACAAGACGCCAGCAGCTACTGGCAGACGGGGAGTTCGTCTGACAGGGAGGAGAAACCCAGCCATAACCCTCTCCCGGTCCCCTGTATAGGGCAGACATTTGAACAGAGCCCTAAAGGACCATAAAGTAATGATGCTGCCTCACAAATGGTACCCTCTTAATTATATGGTGCCATAGGGTGCACTATACCCCCCCCCCCAACACACACACACACACACACACACATCTACCACACACACACACCACCCACACACACACACCTACCACACACGCACACACCTACCACACACACCTACCACACACACACACACACACACACACACACACACACACACACACACACACACCTACCACACACACACACCTACCACACACACACACCTACCACACACACACACACCTACCACACACACACACACACCTACCACACACACACACACCTACCACACACACATACACACACACACACACCTACCACACACACACACACACACACACACACACACACACACACACACACACACACACACACACACACACACACACACACACACCACACGCAAACACAGCCTCTCTAGACAGGGTTACACGGAGACTGGATCAGAGTGATTGCCACAGTGTGAAAGGCTGAGGTTTAGTTGGGCTGACGATACATGTCAGAATGGCCCCTATTGCCTATCTATTCAGTACTTCTGAACACATAATGTTCCATAGGATGCCTTTTGAGACGCCTTGAGGTTTGTCATCTTTCTGCTGGTGGAATCAAACGGTCAAAGCCAGCTTTTGAAAAGAGTTTTTTGAATGTAGATGGTGAAAAATCTATTGAATGATAGTGAAAATGCAGGGAGGGAGTTTTATTTTTGGGAAATTCACCAATACAGAAGTCCTGGATGCTTTGTTAACATTAGACGATGAAATCCCCAGGGGCTGATCATTTCTGGTCTGCTGAAGTGTGCAACACCCCTTATTGCTGGATCAGTAGCCCATATTTTATATTTAACATTGATATCAGGAAGTTTTCCAAAAGCATCGAAGTCCGTTTTTGTTTCTGCTACTCCATAAGGGTCGGGATACAAAAGATCTCGTCAATTATCGCCCCATTTCAAGACTAACTTGTTAATCTAAGATTCTACCTTTTTAATCTGATAATTGTATTCTTAATATTAACCAATCAGGGTTCAGGCCAGGGCATAGTACTACCTCAGCAACCACGCTAGTAGTTAATGATCTTGTCGATGCCTTGGATGCTGAAAAGATCTGTGCTGCCTTGTTCATTGACCTGTCAAAGGCGTTCGACGATGTTGATCGTTTTGCTGAAGAACTTATTAAGAGTCGTCCTGGGATATACAGCCTGTTCATGGTGTCAGAATTATCTGAGTGACAGAACTCAGGCCATCTTGATAGATGGGGTTAAATCAGAATTATCTTAGTGACAGAACTCAGGCCATCTTCTGCCTGTGGCTATGGCACCCTGACCTGTTCACCGGACGTGCTACCTGTCCCAGACCTGCTGTTTTCAACTCTCTAGAGACAGCAGGAGCGGTAGAGATACTCTTAATGATCGGCTATGAAAAGCCATCTGACATTTACTCCTGAGGTGCTGACTTGCTGCACCCTCTACAACTACTGTGATTATTATTATTTGACCATGCTGGTCATTTATGAACATTTGAACATCTTGGCCATGTTCTGTTATAATCTCCACCCGGCACAGCCAGAAGAGGACTGGCCACCCCTCATAGCCTGGTTCCTCTCTACCCAGTACAGCCAGAAGAGGACTGGCCACCCCTCACAGCCTGGTTCCTCTCTAGGTTTCTTCCTAGGTTCTGGCCTTTCTAGGGTGTTTTTCCTAGCCACCGTGCTTCTACACCTGCATTGCTTGCTGTTTGGGGTTTTAGGCTGGGTTTCTGTACAGCACTTTGAGATATCAGCTGATGTAAGAAGGGCTATATAAATACATTTGATTTGATTTGATTTGAGCTGGATAGATGGGGCTAAATCTGAATTTCTTGAGATTCAAAAAGGTGTTCCTCAGGGTTCAATTATGGGTTCATTTTGTATATTAATGACATAGGAAACACTGTCAATAGTTGTAACATTCATCTCTATGCAGGTGACACAGTTTTGTATTCTCGTGCCATTCACGGACTTCGGCATGACTTTGATCCTATTCAGAAATCACTTACAGATCTTAAATTAGTGTTAAATACAAGTAAAACCAAGCTCATGCTGTTCTGTAGGTCAACAAAATGTTGATCCCGAAGACCTGCACGTCTGCCCTATAAATGGAGCCCAAACTGAGCTCGTTTCTCAATATAAGTACCTGTGTGTCTGGATCGATGACACGTTGTCCTTCGTAACACATAAAGAACAACTGACTAACAAGCTAAGATCCAAGATTTTTTTTTATTTTTTTTTTATAAGAAATAAATCATGCCTTATGATGTCAGACTTTAATTATTATTAAAAATAGGATAAAGATTGATCAAACAACATTTCACCCTGTATTGGATTTAGTTTACATGCGGCAACGTCTGTATCTGAAACTGTTTGGATACCATTATACGTTTTATCACAGGGGGGGACAGTTTTAGGACTCATTATGTAGTCTGTATATAAATGTGGGACGGACCTCTCTGTCTGTAAGAAGAGAGTTGCATCCTCTTGTATTTTATCTACAAAGCAATCTGACAGAAACTCCCTCCATATGTAACATAATGTATTACGTTAAGAATAATAAATGACCAGACCTCGTTCACAGGAACGGATAACACCAGAGGTCCCTTCAGTCTCCACAGATTTGGGGAAAATCTGCGTTTAGTTTTTTTTGCCCCTAATTTCTGGAACAATCTGCAGAGTTCACTGCAGCTAGATGTGCTGATGCCCCTCAGGAAGTTTAAGTGACTGATTGAGGACCTCTATGTAGTTGAATATTGTTCCATACACATATATGCGTAGTGTAACGATCTTCTTCATCTGATGAAGAGGATAGATCGGACCAAAACGCAGCGTGGTAAGTGTCCGTGTTAATTTATTATAGCTGAACACAAAAAAAACAAAATAACAAAGTGAAAACAACGAAAATCGAAACAGTTCTGAAAGGTGACACAACACAAAACAGGAAACAACTACCCACAAACACCAGGTGGGAAAAGGATACCTAAGTATGATTCCCAATCAGAGACAACGATAGACAGCTGCCTCTGATTGGGAACCATACCCGGCCAGACACATAGAAATACAAAACATAGAATGAAACACATAGAATGCCCACCCCAACTCACACCCTGACCAAACCAAAATAGAGACATAATAAAGGAACTAAGGACAGGATGTGATGCGTAGATTTGAATTTCCTGTTTATATTGTAATGTATACAGGGCTCTCTTGTAAAATATATTTTTGATCAATGTGACTCCCTGTTTAAATAAAGTAAAAAAAAAAAAAAAACGTTTAAATAAAATATTTATAATTTTAACATCCATCTTCTCCTGTCCCTGTTCTGCATCTCACAATCTAGCTTTGTTATAACCCTCACATTCACGTTCTGGTTTTAACGGACCAGTCTGGAGTGATATTTTAACATTCTGGATTTAACGGACCAGTCTGGAGTGGTATTTTAACGGACCAGTCTGGAGTGGTATTTTAACGGACCAGTCTGGAGTGGTATTTTAACGGACCAGTCTGGAGTGGTATTTTAACGGACCAGTCTGGAGTGGTATTTTAACGGACCAGTCTGGAGTGGTATTTTAACGGACCAGTCTGGAGTGGTATTTTAACAGACCAGTCTGGAGTGGTATTTTAACGTTCTGGATTTAACGGACCAGTCTGGAGTGGTATTTTAACGGACCAGTCTGGAGTGGTATTTTAACAGACCAGTCTGGAGTGGTATTTTAACGTTCTGGATTTAACGGACCAGTCTGGAGTGGTATTTTAACGGACCAGTCTGGAGTGGTATTTTAACGGACCAGTCTGGAGTGGTAGTTTAACGGACCAGTCTGGAGTGGTATTTTAACGGACCAGTCTGGAGTGGTATTTTAACATTCTGGATTTAACGGACCAGTCTGGAGTGGTATTTTAACGGACCAGTCTGGAGTGGTATTTTAACGGACCAGTCTGGAGTGGTATTTTAACGGACCAGTCTGGAGTGGTATTTTAACGGACCAGTCTGGAGTGGTATTTTAACGGACCAGTCTGGAGTGGTATTTTAACGGACCAGTCTGGAGTGGTATTTTAACGGACCAGTCTGGAGTGGTATTTTAACGGACCAGTTTGGAGTGGTATTTTAACGGACCAGTCTGGAGTAGTGTTTTAACGGACCAGTCTGGAGTGGTATTTTAACGGACCAGTCTGGAGTAGTGTTTTAACGGACCAGTCTGGAGTGGTATTTTAACAGACCAGTCTGGAGTGGTATTTTAACGTTCTGGATTTAACGGACCAGTCTGGAGTGGAATTTTAACGGACCAGTCTGGAGT